>NC_036842.1:89413276-89471850 GCF_002910315.2 Salvelinus sp. IW2-2015
TTAACGACCGTTCCACAGGTGCATGTTCATTAATTGTTTATGGTTCATTGAACAAGCATGAGAAACGGTATTTAAACCCTTTACAATGAAGATCTGTGAAGTTATTTGGATTTTTACGAATTATCTTTGAAAGACAGGGTCCTGAAAAGGGGCCGCTTCTTTTTTTGCTAAGTTTATYTGGTGTCTTTATTAGGACAGCCTTCTTATGACTTGGTGGCAGTACGAATATGGACACCGTACTCATAAAATAAGTAAAGTATGTATAGGATCATCAGCCCAGATCCAGCTTAGCGGGAGCAAGACAACACCAAAGTATCAGTCAAATGAAAGTATATTAGGGAGGATAAAACAGCTGTGATGCAATAATACACATTTTTGTCATTTCCCCAAATTGAGTACAAAATGTGAAGACATCTAAAAGAAATCTGTTATAGTGTTTACTGCTAATTCATAACTATAATATCCCGTACATAGGCCTACTGTATGTCTGAATAATGTGAATATGACATATACACTGAGTTTACAAAATATTAGGAYCGTCTGCTCTTTCCATGACATACACTGACCAGGTGAATCCAGGTGAAAGCTCTGATCCCTTATTGATGTCACTTGTTTAATCCACTACAATCAGTGTAGATGAAGGGGGAMGAGACAGGTTAAAGCCTTGATACAATTGGGACATGGATTGTCTATGTGTGCCATTCAGAGGGTGAATGGGAAGACAAAAGATTTAAGTGCATTTGAACGGGGTGTGGTAGTAAGTGCCAGGCGGACCGGTTTGTGTCAAGAACTGCAATGCTGCTGGGTTTTTCACGCTCAAAGTTTCCCGTGTGTATCAAGAATGTTCCACCACCCAAAGGACATGCAGTCAACTTGACACAACTGTGGGAAGCATTGGAGTCAACATGGGACAGCATCTCTGTGGAACGCTTTCGACACCTTGTAGAGTCCATGCCCCGACAAACTGAGGCTGTTCTTAGGGCAAAAGGGGGAGCAACTCAATATTAGGAAGGTGTTCCTAATGTTTTGTACACTCAGTGTATGTCAGACGAGGCTGATGGGAGGAGCTATGGGACAGGCTCGTTGTAATGGCTGGAATGGAATAAATGGAAAGGTATCAAACACATGGAAACTACATGTTTGACCATTACAATGACATTCCATTGCAACTACAAACATTACAAACACATTCCAGCCATTACAATGAGCCCGTCCTCCTATAGCTCCTCCCACCAGCCTCGTCTGGTGTAGGTAGTATGTGATCAGACTGCCCGATAATGTCAACCTTATGCAACTGGGAGCTTTCACTTCACTATGGCTATTTGGACAGTTACATTACCTATTTAAATTATTACTGTATCTCTTCAGAAGACACATTACGTTTTGGATAACATTTAAACTTTTTTGAATTATTTTGAAGGTTTCATATCTATTATTTGAATTGATTTTCTTTATCAAAGAAATTAAGTCAAGCCAAAGGGGTGGGGTTAAAATATATTTAATTACAAACATACATTTATTTCCTACAAATGTGGTTGATCAAATTTCATTTTCACAGCATTGATTCTATTAGGACGTACAAGGGATTGTGCAAACGCTGTTTCATAAAGAATCTGAAATACCACATAATATAAAGGGCTTTAAATACAGTACAAATATGTATTTTGAGATGGTATTCAAATTATGGCGCATGTCTCCCATTGACATCAKTTAATGATTTAAACGTGAGGATCTCAACTCTAATACCAACCAAAATGAATAACCTGTACTCCCTCCCCCTAAAACCTAACGTGAACCCTGTGTGGTTGTTATGGAGATATTTTGTGTGTGGTTGTTATGGAGATATTTTGTGTGTGGTTGTTATGGAGATATTTTGTGTGTGGTTGTAATGGAGATATTTTGTGTGTGGTTGTTATGGAGATATTTTGTGTGTGGTTGTTATGGAGATATATTGTGTGTGGTTGTTATGGAGATATTTTGTGTTATGAATACACATAGTAGAGTCTTGCATTTCATCAGTTGGGGCTTCTTCCTCAGGGTTTTTCCTTTGTATTGTTAATGTCCAACACCTGCTGAGAGACAAAAACGAAAAGATAATTTAGTCCTGAAGAAATGTCTCCAACAAAAAGCGGACAAAAGACACAAAAGTTTTATAAAATGGAAAAACTGTGCAGAAAGTGGCAAAATGTTGCAAGAAAACAGAAAAACAACCAGAACAGCCAAACTCTTAAAAATAAATAAATAAATCACTTTAAAATAAAGTAGTAAGGTAATTCTAGTACTAAGTGAGTCATAGTTAATCAAATCTAACCACTCCTTCAGACAATGGCATAGCGTATCAAACTTTATTAGGTGTTAATAGAGACACTGATTGATAAACGAGTTATCTAATGTAAGAGCGGTTAATCAAATTGTGTGTGTGTGTGTACGTACAAGCGTGCGTTTGTGTATGTGAGCGTTGCTTTGTGTGTGAATGCGTGTGTAGCTGTGTGTCAGACCCAGTACAACACCTCTGTTGACACATACTCTGAGGTTTCTGCAGTGACACTAGAGGGATTGATAGCTGTGCCATTGTCATTTGCCCTTCAATTCATTACCATGGGGCTATTTCAGCTGAAGAATTGCGAAGGTTTCAAGGGTGGGGGCGCTATTTAGGGTGACACTCAAAAGGACTTGCGACAGCTTTTCCATTCCCCCAAGTCTGATTCAGTGGTAGCATCCTGAGAGGATATCCCTAGTTGGGCTTGGACTGGYCTGAGGGTGCTACTGATTATACAGTGTATACTGTATTGGGGAACTAGAAAAAGTACCACTGTCGGGTGAAAGATACTTGGGCAGAAAGGCGTACTGTAATAAACATATCAACTTGATGCCCATACAGTAGGTGCCAAGTCTTTCTGCTCTGTGTCAGTACAACTGCATCAGTAAATACTATGTTACTAGTKTCAACTCAACAGCCATTGACCTACTGAGAGAACAAGCCTTTAAAACATTAACGTTGAGTGTATAAGCCCGGTGACTTTGCTGCTTAACCGGCTGGTAATCCTCCACAGCACACAGGTGTAATGCAACAGTAATGGGACAATACAAGCAGCTGCTCTGTGGCATGCGTGGCATCAAGCCGATGCTCGGCACGGTATTCTGCGGCTCCTGGTGGCATGGGATGAACTACGAAGGAATGGGTCTGCGTCCCAAATGGCACACTATGTAGCGCACTACTTTTGACCAGGGTCTATAGTAGTGCAGTATTCAGTGAACAGGAAGCCATTTGGGAAGCAGGACAGTGACACGGTAGCCATCTAAGGAGCGTGAAAGGTTCTTTCTACAGGGAAACAAGGTCAGGGGGAACAGCCTCTTTTTAAATATAGAACAGCGATGCAGCGAGGCAGGGACCTTTGAAGGAGCCATGCCCAAGATGACTAGCAGATTTGATTTACGGTGGCCAGCGGAACACAAACAGGACGATGGTTGTAGGAGTTGTGGACACCTGGTTTCCATGGGAGGGGGTCCGTAAATCAATTCGAGGTGTTGTGTGTGTGTGTGTGTGTGTGTGTGTGTGTGTGTGTGTGTTGTGTGTGTGTGTGTTGTGTGTGTGTGGTGTGTGGTGTGTGTGTGTGTGTGTGTGTGTGTGTGTCCGTGTGTCCGTGTGTCCGTCCTTCAGAAGAGACACTTTTCTTAGTCTCACCTCCTTTTCATGTGTGACGATGTCACACACAACAGGTTCGGAAAAGCCCTGTTTCAAAACACACACACAGACACCATGGTGAGAGAACTTGCTTACCATTTGTGACAGATTTGCTCTTGCCTCCGACTGTCTCCTGTGAAAACAAATGAGACTGTATTTTAGGCTGTATCATGTCTTGTTACTAAGCCATGTGACCTTTACCAGCGTGACTGTATTTCAGGCTGTATCCTGTCTTGTTACTAAGCCATGTGACCTTTACCAGCGTGACCTTATTTCAGGCTGTATCCTGTCGTACCAGGGGCCAATCCCTATTACTTATTAACATTTATTTGTGGAGCTCAGATTCACAAACTGAACAAAATATGTAAAAGCAACATGCAAACAATTTCAAAGATTTTACTCTTTGACAGTTTTACAGTTTTACATTTTACAGTTCATATGAGGAAATCAGTCGATTTAAATAAATTCATCAGGCCCTAATCTATGGATTTCACATGACTGGGAATACAGATATGCATCTGTTGGTCACAGATACCTTAAAAAAAAGGTAGGGGCGTGGATCAGAAAACCAGTCAGTATCTGGTGTGACCACTATTTGCCTCATGCAGCGAGACACATCTCCTTCGCATAGAGTTGATCAGGTTGTTGATTGTGGCCTGTGGAATGTTGTCCCACTCCTCTTCAATGGCTGTGCAAGTTGCTGGATATTGGCGGGAACTGGAACACGCTGTGGTACACGTCAATCCAGAGCATCCCGAACATGCTCCGTGGGTGACATGTCTGGGGAGTATGCAGGCCATGGAAGAACTGAGACATTTTCAGCTTCCAGGAATTGTGTAAATAATGTATTGTGTCATTTTGGGGTCACTTTTATTAGTTACAGAGGGTCAAAAGAACTTTGACCCTCTAACTTTCTCACTCATCATTATTCACAATTCATTCAGGATTATCCGTAATCATGGTAGCATCCACATTAATGTAGAAGTGTTTAGAAACATATTATATTCTTAACAACTATATTACTTGTTAAACAAAATCTCTTTCTCTGAGCAATTGTATTAGAATAAAAATATATTAATTCCCAATTCTTTGAGCAGACAATATAGCTCAGTATTTGAATTATTATTTTTTTCCCTCGTTATTACTCATCTTTATCAAGGGTGTCAATAATTTCGGACCCCACTGTATGTCCTGACTGGCACAGATGTATTTTGCCTTTGCACCAAACTGCTGAGCAATGCAATCCATATGTCCCTTCACATAACATCTACAGCATTTCTCTAAATAAGTATTTAAATATCAATGGTGAAAAGCCACATCAGAAGACTACAGTTCCCAAAATGCCATTCTTCTAGTCAAAGCCACTATGGAAACTAAGGATGGRCACATACTTCACAAACAGATATACTGCATGTGAGAAGGCGATATGGTGATTGATTTGATAGGACATAGTGGGAATCCAAATCACATGAGTCAGACCTGTTTCTGTTCTGATAGTTTTCTTCCTATAGAGGTGCAGCTGACCCATTCTGTGTCATGGTGTTGGTGTTTGACGGAGAATACGTAGGTGAATAATTTTCTGCAAGTTACAATAACTCAGTAGCCTGCTGTTTTGACATCTTCCATGGTCATTGTTTGGTATGACAGAAAAATGGTATTCTGGGAACTGGGATCCGACTAGACTGAGTCCCCGGTGGTATAATCTGTAAAACTTGACTTATGCTCAATACCAATTACCTCATCCGCTCATCGAGATTTAAAGGTGCAGTCAATAAAGAGGACTGCTTCAAATGGGGAGGGATCACAGAATCCTGTTATTGTACCGGACACCCAAAGAAGCATTCGATATCATTGTCACTCTGTAGATAGCTACTACAGTATTGTGGTCCAATCTCTAATTTACCCCTAAACCCAACACACAATTATTGGACAGGCGTTCGCAATAATTATGGAAAAATTCCACCTAGCTTATAAAAGGGCAAGGTGAAGGGCAAGGTGAAGCTATCACAACATTGTTAACACCCATCAAATCCTCTCAGGTCTCCATAAGTGTCTGGGGCTAGGGGTTGATTTGGGACAGGGCCATCGTCTGGTCTACTAGCTCACCTTAGAAGGGGAGGAGCCCTTTGTTTGCCCATAGGCTGCGCTTGTTGCCGACAACCACGGGTTTCAGGTCCTGCAACAGAGCGCATAGCGTGCCGTGGGGAAGGAGACATAGTGAGGCTGTAGTGCATTTAATCTGAACTAAAGCTTGGATGGAACTACGCTGGATGCTAACAAGTGCATCAATGTTTGGTGAATGATCAGGAGTAAATTATGAATAATCTATTGGCTAACTGGAGGTTAATGTTTCTATTAATGGTGCATTCAAGAATGTACTTTTTAAAGATATTAAATGCATCTCGCTAATGTAAAGTACGCTTTGGACCATACAGTACCTGTCCGACAGTTAAAATGAAGCAGAAGACAGAACAGAAAAGTCCAGCAGGAAGGAAAGTTGAAGTGGAAGACCAAGAGGATGAAAACTGCAGAACTAGTAAAGTAGAAGAGAAGACAATAAGTTGCTAAGCAACAGTAAATGATAGATATATAGAAATGAAATACCTCAAAGGCTAAATACAAATCTAACCTAAAGATTTTATATTACATAGAGAAGTGTCGTGGTAATTTCCTGTATTACTCAATAAAGAGAGAGAGAGAGAGAGGGCCAACCACACACAAGTCAGAGTTAAATTATATATTCCATCTTTAATATATACAGTGGGGAGAACAAGTATTTGATACACTGCCGATTTTGCAGGTTTTCCTACTTACAAAGCATGTAGAGGTCTGTAATTTTTATCATAGGTACACTTCAACTGTAAGAGACGGAATCTAAAACAAAAATCCAGAAAATCACATTGTATGATTTTTAAGTAATTAATTTGCATTTTATTGCATGACATAAGTATTTGATCACCTACCAACCAGTAAGAATTCCGGCTCTCACAGACCTGTTAGTTTTTCTTTAAGAAGCCCTCCTGTTCTTCACTCATTACCTGTATTAACTGCACCTGTTTGAACTCGTTACCTGTATAAAAGACACCTGTCCACACACTCAATCAAACAGACTCCAACCTCTCCACAATGGCCAAGACCAGAGAGCTGTGTAAGGACATCAGGGATACAATTGTAGACCTGCACAAGGCTGGGATGGGCTACAGGACAATAGGCAAGCAGCTTGGTGAGAAGGCAACAACTGTTGGCGCAATTATTAGAAAATGGAAGAAGTTCAAGATGACGGTCAATCACCCTCGGTCTGGGGCTCCATGCAAGATCTCACCTCGTGGGGCATCAATGATCATGAGGAAGGTGAGGGATCAGCCCAGAACTACACGGCAGGACCTGGTCAATAACCTGAAGAGAGCTGGGACCACAGTCTCAAAGAAAACCATTAGTAACACACCATGCCGTCATGGATTAAAATCCTGCAGCGCACGCAAGATCCCCCTGCTCAAGCCAGCGCATGTCCAGGCCCGTCTGAAGTTTGCCAATGACCATCTGGATGATCCAGAGGAGGAATGGGAGAAGGTCATGTGGTCTGATGAGACAAAAATAGAGCTTTTTGGTCTAAACTCCACTCGCCGTGTTTGGAGGAAGAAGAAGGATGAGTACAACCCCAAGAACACCATCCCAACCGTGAAGCATGGAGGTGGAAACATCATTCTTTGGGGATGCTTTTCTGCAAAGGGGACAGGACGACTGCACTGTATTGAGGGGAGGATGGATGGGGCCATGTATCGCGAGATCTTGGCCAACAACCTCCTTCCCTCAGTAAGAGCATTGAAGATGGGTCGTGGCTGGTTCTTCCAGCATGACAACGACCCGAAACACACAGCCAGGGCAACTAAGGAGTGGCTCCGTAAGAAGCATCTCAAGGTCCTGGAGTGGCCTAGCCAGTCTCCAGACCTGAACCCAATAGAAAATCTTTGGAGGGAGCTGAAAGTCCGTATTGCCCAGCGACAGCCCCGAAACCTGAAGGATCTGGAGAAGGTCTGTATGGAGGAGTGGGCCAAAATCCCTGCTGCAGTGTGTGCAAACCTGGTCAAGAACTACAGGAAACGTATGATCTCTGTAATTGCACACAAAGGTTTCTGTACCAAATATTAAGTTCTGCTTTTCTGATGTATCAAATACTTATGTCATGCAATAAAATGCAAATGATTTACTTAAAAATCATACAATGTGATTTTCTGGATTTTTGTTTTAGATTCCGTCTCTCACAGTTGAAGTGTACCTATGATAAAAATTACAGACCTCTACATGCTTTGTAAGTAGGAAAACTTGCAAAATCGGCAGTGTATCAAATACTTGTTCTCCCCACTGTATACAAGCTTCACCAAAGCCCTTTAATGACTCTCAGATCAATTCAGTATCTATAAATGAATTCTCTGAGAGTGCTTACAAAACAATTCTTAGTTTCATTTATAGCCAAGATACACCCCTCTCAACTTACAAAGAATCCTTTACCCGAAAGAGGAGTATCCTATCGCTAGACAGCATCAGCTATAAATCATCGTTCAGTTTGATCTCCCAAGACAAGGTTTAAATCTCATGCTTGATACTTCACTGTCTACCAAAACATTTCCTCATCCAATGGCATATATCAACTGTCAATCCTAGATACTCCCAAACCTGGACAAACTCAAAATCAGACAGTGAGCCCCTTAGGTCAWATACRAGYTCAAGATAAGGGCAACCTCAGAGGGGACATACAATGGTTCCAAACACGGCCAAACTCCTTCCCCCTATGAGAAAAGTAGGGAGTGACTGGCGTACAGACATTGTATGAGATAACTAACTGGTTTCCCAATTAATAACTCCATCCCATGGTTTAGGAATAGTTACAAACAACGTTCCCATAAGAAACCAACATTCCACTCTGTCCTCCTCCCCTTCTAATATTCTACTTAGCACCACATGGTTTAACAGATATATTGACATATGAAGACAAGCCTGACCTCTCCCCTCTCTGGCCCCAAGTTACCAATCCCTAGCTCAGAAGATTCTAATGACAAGTATCTCACAAGCATATGATGAAAATAACATCTTATCTATCTATGTTACTTAGCTAAATCTGATTCTGKCACGACAGAAGAGTGCTATAGAACTTCTCTCCATGAGAGGGAAGCCTTGTAGTGTTCACGTAAAAGCAATTTGGCTCCTACAAGTTCTTGTGGCTGGTAGGAATGGGACTAAAGATATCCCCTCATAAATCTGAGGTTAGAACAATGTGCCTTGTCAATCAACAGTAGGTCTGTATGTGGGAAAATAGGTTCACAAACTGTCCCGAGTGTCTCTAAAAGAACAGGAAAGATTAGCCTGCTAGCTCGCTATAAAGAATAGGACACATTCACTGTCATCACACTATTTCAAGTGACCTTCCTATCACTGGACATGGCTAGGATATGTGTACAGAAATGATCTAGTTTAACTCTCTAGTTTTGGTCTAAATTCGAAATTTAAAACAAATCAACTGTTTTGAGAAAGAAAAAGTTGTCTGTTATGAAAATGGTCGTCAACTGAAAACATTTCAGGGACTTGACCTTTTGTTCTGGTCTTAAACAGAACTCCAGAGGGAGCCGCTCTCTAATTGGTCAAATATGGACAGCATCACAATGTCACCAAGATCTACAACGTCCCCTTGAGACGCTGTTTACACACTTATATATGCCATGATGTACTCTACCAGCTGTAAGATAACCTTGAACCCATAAGAGCCAAGCAAGGTGAAATATTGCCTCAGAGTGGTTGGTGTGGTGAGGGCAGAACCAGGAAGTTATGTTGGCTCGATGCCACCTGCCACAGAGGTATCATTCTTCTACTGCTCGCTTGGTCTTTTTCTGAACTGTAGGCGACACGTTTGACATGATGTGTATACAAATCCTATTTCAACTTGTTTACACTAGTGTAGTAGACAGTTCTATGTACCTGTAGCTACCACTACCAGAACTCACAGTCTCATGTCAGAATTAGACGTTCATCCATGTTTCTCAAAATGTACAAGTGTTTAGGGTTAAGTTTAGGCATTAACTCTGAATATTTAAGGTTAAGTTTAGGCATTAACTCTGAATATCTGTTAAGGTTAAGTTTAGGCATTAACTCTTGAATATGTAAGGTTAAGTTTAGGCATTAACTCTGAATATTTAAGGTTAAGTTTAGTTGTTAACTCTGAATTTTAAAGGGTAGTTTAGGCATTAACTCTGAATATTTAAGGTTAAGTTTAGCGCATTAACTCTGAATATGTAAGGTTAAGTTTAGCGATTAACTCTGAATATTTAAAGGTTAAGTTTAGGTTGTTAACTCTGAATTTTAAGGTTAAGTTTAGCATTAACTCTGAGATATTTAAGGTTAAGTTTAGGCATTAACTCTGAATTTTTAAGGTTAAGTTTAGGCATTTAACTCTGAATATTTAAGGTTAAGTTTAGGCATTAACTGCTGAATATTTAAGGTTAAGTTTAGGCATTAACTCTGAATTTTTAAGGTTAAGTTAGGCATTAACTCTGAATATTAAGGTGTTAAGTTTAGGCATTAAACTCTGAATATTTAAGGTTAAGTTTAGGCATTAACTGGGAATATTTAAGGTTAAGTTTAGGCATTAACTCTGAATATTTAAGGTTAAGTTTAGGCATTAACTCTGAATTTTTAAGGTTAAGTTTAGGTTGGTAACTCTGAATTTTAAAGGTTAAGTTTAGGCATTTAACTCTGAATTTTTAAGGTTAGTTTATGATTAACTCTGAATATGTAAAGGATAAGTTTAGGTGTTAACTCGAATATTTAAGGTTAAGTTTAGGTATTAACTACAATATTTTTAAGTTCAAACATGAACTCCGAAGTGGTTAAGGTTTTGGGATAGGCTTAAAACTAAAAATATTCAAAAACAGACTTCTCTGTCTCTCTGTCTGTCTGCCTGTCTCTCTCTCTGTTCGTCTCTCTGTCCTCCTTGTCCTCTCTGTCCTCTCTCTCTGTCTCTGTCTGTCTGTCTGTCTGTCTGTCTGTCGTCGTCTGTCTGTCTGTCTGTCTGTTGTCTGTCTGTCTGTCTGTCTGTCTGTCTGTCTGTCTGTCTGTCTGTCTGTCTGTCTGTCTGTCTGTCTGTCTGTCTGTCTGTCTGTCTGTCTGTCTGTCTGTCTGTCTGTCTGTCTGTCTGTCTGTCTGTCTTGTCTGTCTGTCCTGTTCTGTCTGCTGTCTCTGGTCTGTCTGTCTGCTGTCTGTCTGTTCTGTCTGGTCTGTCTGTCTGTCTGCTCTGTCTGTCTCTGTCTGGTCCCTGGTCTGTCTGTCTGTCTGTCTGTCTGTCTGGCTGTCTGTCTGTCTGTACTGTCTGTCTTCTGTCTGTCGTGTCTGTCTGTCTGTCTGTCTGTCTGTCTGTCTGTCTGTCTGTCTGTCTGTCTGTCTGTCTGTCTGTTCCTGTGCTGTCTGTCTGTCTGTCTGGTCTGTCTGTCTGGCTGTCTGTCTGTCTGTCTGTCTGTCTGTCTGTCTGTCTGTCTGTCTGTCTGTCTGTCTGTTCTGTCTGTCTGTCTGTCTGTTGTCTGTGTGGTGTGTGTGTGTGTGTGTGTGTGTGTGTGTGTGTGTGTGTGTGTGTGTGTCTGTGTGTGTGTGTGGGTGTGTGTGTTGTGTGTCCTCCTCAATCACTCTGTCTGTCCTCACTCTCTCACCTCTCTTTCTCTCTCCATCACCCCCCCCCTTCTCTCCTCTCATCCCTTACCTTATTCATAGCTCTGGGGCACTCTGGGGCCCTACAACGTTGCCTTTCTCCCACATGGTATTGATGTTGCAGATGCTGGGGGTCTCAGGCAGGTCTGAGAATGGAGACATGGAGGATCTGACATCCTGGTTGGTCTGTGGATAGGAAAGTAGACATTTTATCAGGAGTTTATTGAACTTTTTTTTAACCAGACGAGACAGCTAACAATACATTCTTATTTAGGAGGATGCCACATTTAATAAAAACAAGGGAATGGGAGCCAAAAAGGTATTGAACATCTTGCCTGATAGCATCTTTATTCCATGTCCACAATGTGTCCACAACCATATAGGATAGGATAAACTTTAAAACTGTGTGGTTCAAGGCCTGAATGCTGATTGGCTGAAAGCCATGGTATATCAGACCGTATACCACGGGTATGACAAAATAAGGAACCTTGTGTCAATATAACAACTTTTTAATTACATTTTTTWAAATTTAACCTTCATTTAAATAGGCAAGTCAGTTATGAACAAACACGGACGACGCTGGGCCAATTGCYCACCGCCCTATGGGACTCTTAATCACAGCCGGTTGTGATACAGCCTGGATTCGAACCAGGGTGTCTATAGTGAAGCCTCTAACACTGAGATGCAGTGCCTTAGACTGCTGCGCCACTCGGGAGCGCCACTGTTAGCATACAGTACAGGTACAATCACCTAACATGTTTCACTTTTCCCAGTCACTCTACTTTATTTGATTTTGACCTGTGAAGCGCTGTGTGCCCACTGCTTACATAATCCTTTTGAGGATGCCATACACAGGAGGCTGCTGAGGGGAGGACAGCTCAAAATAATGGCTGGAACAGCCCCAGTGGAATGTGTTTGATGTACTGTACTTGATACCATTCCACCCATTCCGCTCCAGCCATTACCACGAGCTTGTCCTCTCCATTTAAGGTGCCACCAACCTCCTGTGATGCCATATTTGACATCCAATAACATGAAGTGTAGACCTAATGACAGTGTGATGTAATACCATGTCCTCTATTTATACAGTGTGTGTAGCATTGAGTCTTATTACTGTCCTGTAGGTCTCACCTGAACTACAGCAGTGTAACGCTCCAGTGTGTTACCTTTCTGGGAGACAATAGGCGTGTGTGATGTCTTACAGCTGTAGGAGGAAGAACACAGGAAGCAGCCTTGGGCACCTCAGGCGCTCATCGGAGACCCAGTCTCTAATATGAACCCGAGTGGGCAGATCTCATCTACGAGGACAGCGACCACTTTTATGATATGACTGGCAGAATTGAGAGAGAGGGTATGAAAATGTCCGGCGAGGACATACTGTAGGTGAAGCAGGAGGACCTCAGCAAGCGGGTGAAAGACCCCACATTCGACATAAGGCACAGGGACAACATCGACTGGCCTCAGTTTGTTAACCACATTCTGAAAAACACCAGTTCAAGCCCTRCTGGAAGGTGTCCGCCGAACCCCAGGTGCTGGTCGAATGATGGTTCATGCTCGGACATATAGACTGCATGATGCTGGTCAAGAAGAGGACCGGGCTGGAGCACGTCTTTGTGGTGGAGAACAAGGGCACTGTGGGAACGATGGTAGGCCGCGCTTACAAGAAGGGAGCCGACGGAGAGGCCTTGGTGGACCCGAATAGCACATACAGTCTTCAGGTGCAGGGTTACCTGATGATGTTGCCAAAACTCCTCACGGCAAAAATCCCCCCGCCTCCTGCCTCGGACTGGAAGCTCAACGATAAGGCCCTTCTGATTTTCAGGGACTACACCGCTTRTCCCGTGGAGTACCACGTCTACACGATCTCCCATTGCAAAAAACTGCAGACCGAGCTGGAGGAGCTGAACCGCTATGTGATAGGCTCCGTGTTCAAGATAGTGCTGCTGGCTCTGGAGAGGGCTTATAATTTGTAGCAATCGTTCGAATCAATTGGTCTGTAAAATGGTCGAATGTAAAATTAGCTCGACCTATCCTTTCAAAACGTATGCTTTTTATTACAATAAATAATAAAGACGACCAGTTTTATTCATATCACTGCACATCCACAACAGTCTAGTCTTGACAACAGTCTTAATGACAACAGGCTTAATCTCAATTCAATGTTCTTATATTCTTATGCAGAGCAATCTTTGAGAGACTTGAAGCTTAACTTCTCTAGGGTAGGGGGCAGCATTTTCACGTTTGGATGAAAAGCATACCCAAATTCATGAGTTTTCATTGGGAAAACAGATTTCTAAGAGAATTGCTTGCAGTTCCTACGGCTTCCACTAGATGTCAACAGTCCTGAGAAATAGGTTGAGGTTATTCCTTTGTGTAATGAAGAAATACGGCCATCTTGAAGTCGAGGCTTTTTGCCAAGTGATACAGTAGCGTCTTGCCTAAACTCKGATTTTTGGATATAAATATGAACTTTACCGAACAAAAAATACATGTATTGTTTAACATGAAGTCCTATGAGTGTCATCTGATGAAGATTATCAAAGGWTAGTGATTCATTTTATCTCTATTTCTGCTTTTTATTACTGCTCTCTTTAGCTGGAAAAATGGCTGTCTTTTTCTGTGACTTGGCTCATACCTAACATAATCGTTTCGTCGTAAAACCTTTTTGAAATCGGACACTTTGGCTGGATTTACAACAAGTGTAGCTTTAAAATGGTGTAAAATACTTGTATGTTTGAGGAATTTAAATTATGGGATTTCTGTTGTTTTGAATTTGGCGCCCTGCAGTTTCACTGGCTGTTGACGAGGTGGGACGCTACCGTCCCACATACCCTAGAGAGGTTAATGTACATGTAGACCGTATTAATTTCGACAGATTTAAATTTTTCAGTGGGTCAGTGGGTCTCTGTACTCTGCAACCTTGGTGATACGATTTGTTTGCACGGTCTGCAGGCGCATCACATCATGGGGGGGTCATGGGTTAGTCGTCCTTTTCGGGGCGGGTCGACGAGAACCCCCCCCTCACGAAGGTGAAGGCCGTCGGACCCCGCTGAAGGACTTCGGGTCTCGAGGAAGGGCTCTTCTTCAAGCAGTCCTCGTGTAACTTCTTGTAGATATCAAACAACGGGTTTGTGTTTTTTTTAAGCATACAAGATGCTATGCTGTTGGTGCTGCAGCTTTTTGCCCAGCGTGATCAGAGACCGTTGACATTGCAGGATAGCAATCACCGCCTCGAAGGTTTTCAGTGCATCTTTGCTCTTGATGGAGCCGAGGCCCGGCTCGAGAATCCTCATCTTTCTCTTACGAATCGCCTCGTCAAAGTTGCCCTTGAAGATGTCCCCCGAAGCGTGGACATCTTGTTCAAGCCATCCCTAATCGTGACCAGGATGAGGTTGAGCTTGCTGGGGGAGACAAGGATCTTCTCCACCACAGCCGCTTTCGGGGAACCTATCTCTCTGAGCACCCACACACTCACAGGGACGGCTTGCGATAAAAACCTGGATACCATCCGATCGCAGATGTCCAGCCGGCTGCCTTCAAGCCGAGAGCAAGAAACGATGCCTAGCTCTGTGGCGTGGGGTCTCCTGAAGTCGTTGAGGTAATTTTTAAACTTCTCAAAATTCGCAGCGTCGAGATTCTCCAGGGACCTGTTCAGTTCAGAGCCGGGGGTCCTAGTTTTCAACTGGTGCAAAGGAACGCTGGTGAAACAGACTCTATCTGACAGAGCAACAGCCTCGGCCCGCACGGATCGAGCGGGTTGTCTGCGCAGTTCTTCAGCGAAAGCCGTGTGTTTCGTTGGGCATTGCGTGCGTCAAGACGTTGAGGTGTCCTAGATCTTCCAGGACTGTCCTCATCTCCTCGACGCTGGAGCTGCAGATCATCATGTCGGCGAACGTCGCAGGGTCGGCGTCTTGCAACTCCAGAGACTGGGCCTAAATCTGCATGTCCACTACCGCCTGTTTCAGCTGCCGATACTGGGCCACCGATATGGCATCGAAGTAGGGGACCATAGCGACGTATTAGTAATTGTGTTCGGTCTCCATTGCCGGCGCGTTGCTCGTCGTCGATTTTACCCTCTTTATTTCGGGTCCTCTTAGTTTGTTCGATGGCTGCTGTCTTTTTTTGTCAGACATATTAGTTCAGCGGAAGCCGTGGTTATTTAATTATGCAGAACGGACCGAAGTTTGATGTTTCGGGAACAAGTTTTTTTGCCCAACGGACATGGTTTTGATGCTTTGGGACCAAGTTTATGCCAGACGGAACCTAGTTTTTGACCGTAAAGCTGCCTAGTTTGCAGAACAAGTTTTTAGGTCAGTTTTTATGAACCCGCCTCTCGAGTTATTTATGTCAACCCGAGGGTCTTGAGCGCCGCAGTACTAGACTGAGAAGTATCCTCAGCAGGATAAGATTTTTTTTACAAAACGAAAAGGACTAAGGGTCCCACAGGCCGAAGCGAAGTGGAGCGAGATTAATTTCCAGCATGATCGCTCCGGCAGTCCCACGATCTACCCAGACATCGTCTTTAGAAACGGAAAGTATGTCCCCATCGGCATCGATCCATACTGGGACTCCAGCATGGGGCCCCGCATCAAGTGGATGGAGGCTACGAACGGAGGCAGGAACATTCCGCCTTCCAACGATTCCCCCTTTGTCATGAGAGTGAGACGACGGCTCAGATGGCCCTCCATTGAGTCGACAGCCGAGACCCGCTCCGAACTGGACCCTCAAGACACCCCGCGGTTTGCCCGGCTGCATAGGCTCAGACGGGGTGGCCGGTAGGCTGCCCTCCGATCGGTTCGCCTGGCTGGGAGATAGATGCTCGTCCTGCGACCTGATTGTCTCCGACTTTGTTGAGGGAGACACGTTCCTGAATCAGCACGCATTCTTCACCCGAGGTAACTGCCCATACCTGCAGCCAATTATACCTCAGACCGTCTGGTTATCGAGATCAGGCAGGAACGGTTCCGGCGACGACACATCGCTCATCCGACGGCTATAAAAGCCCCTGACCCGCACCCTTGGAGCAGGCCCGTCCGGTCTCTCCAGATGTCGAAGCAGAACTACGTCAACCTGGGAGGAGGCGAGTGATGCTACATGTGCGGGAGAAAGKCCTTTGAGCACAGATCCGAATGCCACAACAATATAATTTGGCTTCTCAAAGATTTTCAAAGATAATCTCCACTGTCTACAGCTCTAAACTGATACCTAGAATGGACAGTCCCTGACAGGGGGTGTTTGTTAGTTGGTTGGTTGGGGATTGCTGACTGCTGCACCCTTGGGGAACAGACTGCTGGGCGATTGGTTGGGTTGGGTTGGGGATTGTAATGTGATTGTAATGTGGATGGGAATGTAGGATGTGTAAGGATGTGTATTATTGCATGGGACTGGGGGAAAAAAGTATTTGTAACGAGATTTTTTTTATCTTGACAGTTTACTGAGTTTTTGATTTAGGGACGAGTGAATAGGGACGAGAGAGACATACAAAACCGAGGCTGAGGGGCTCACTAGAATAGCTCAAACTCCAGCTCCCGGCCACACTGAGCAAAAATGAATACATAAAATGGTATTTCAGACTCCGAGCCGTCGCAGACCTCAAAATAAATGGAGGCCTGTCTTCCGACTCGACACTGTCAGCAGCGCTCGTGTGACCATGAACAGCGTGATGTTGGTGGCGCCGGCTGGGACAGGCGGTGTGGTCTAAAAACACGCACGGGAGACAAACAGTCAAACAGTACAACGAGCATGTGGACGGATATTAGAACTAGAGGTCGACCGATTAATCGGAATGGCCGATTAATTAGGGCTGATTTCAAGTTTTCATAACAATCGGAAATCGCTATTTTTGGGCGCCGATTTGCCGATTAATTTTAAATAAAAAATTTTACACCTTTATTTAATCTTTATTTAACTAGGCAAGTCAGTTAAGAACACATTATTATTTTCAATGACGGCCTACGAACCTGAACGCGGTTCGTACGAACCTGAACGAGGCAGAACGACAGATTTTTAACCTTGTCAGCTCGGGGGATCCAATCTTGCAACCTTACAATTAACTAGTCCAATGCTCTAACACCTGATTACATTGCACTCCACGAGGAGCCTGCCTGTTACGCGAATGCAGTAAGCTAAGGTAAGTTGCTAGCTAGCATTAAACTTATCTTATAAAAAACAATCAATCCATGACTGTCATTGCTCCAATGTGTACTTAACCATAAACATCAATGCCTTTCTTAAAATCCAGACAGAAGTATATATTTTTAAATCTGCATATTTAGCTAAAAGAAATCCAGGTTAGCAGGCAATATTAACCAGGTGAAATTGTGTCATTTCTCTTGCGTTCATTGCACGCAGAGTCAGGGTATATGCAACAGTTTGGGCCGCCTGGCTCTTTGCGAACTAATTTGCCAGAATTTTACGTAATTATGACATAACATTGAAGGTTGTGCAATATAACAGGAATATTTAGACTCATGGATGCCACCCGTTAGATAAAATACGTAACGGAATAAACGTTTTGTTTTCGAGGTGATAGTTTCCGGCTTAGTCAAAGGTATATGGTTTAGAGAGAAATAGTCGACGCGTTATAATTCCTGTAATAACTTGCGGCTGAACTTGAAAGGGGTTCCTTCGTTATTTTACCGTTCATGTCTTCCATAGAGAATGTCTTGATCTACTTCAAATAAGGTCTGTGTTTCGCGGAGGAGCAGACTGACAGGGGACCATGCAGACAAGCTCTGCTTTCTGCACTACAACCTAAAACTTAACTGGGAATATTGAAGACCCATGAAAGCTGGTGGTTCGTTTTAACATATGTTCTCATGTAATTTGAGACTAAATTGATTTTATTTATGTATTATATTAACCTCTTTGGGCTGCAGGGGCAGTATTGAGTAGCCTGGATAAAAGGTGCCCATTTCAAACGACCTCGTACTCAATTCCTGCTCGTACAATATGCATATTATTATTACTATTGGATAGAAAACACTCTCTAGTTTCTAAAACCGTTTGAATTATATRTGTGAGTAAAACAGAACTCATTTTGCAGCAAACRTCCTGARAGGAAGTGGAAAATCTGAAATCGATGCTCTGTTCTAGGGCCTGCCTATAAATGTGCTTGATATGTATTAGTATACATGCACTTCATATGCCTTCCACTAGATGTCAACAGGCAGTGAGAGAAGAAATGGYGTGTATAACTTGATCTGAGGTCGAATAAAAGCTCTTGGCATGACGTGACACCAATTTCCTGTTTTCTGGAACGCGCGAGAAGGGACCTGGTATTGCSTTCTGAAAAGRTGTRGTTATAGARYACTAATATCTCCGGCTTTGATTTTATTTGATAAATGTGACAATATCATCGTAAAGTATGTTTTTTCAATATAGTTTTATTAGATTATTGAAWTTTTTTCGGGACGTTAGGCGTGTTGCTTTGTCTGCGTTTGTTCACGAAGGAGAGCTTCGCGCCACTTTGCTAGCTTTCCGTGCTAATTGACTGSAGAAGAGGACATTCTAAAACCAAACAACGATTGTTCRCGACWAAGGACCCKTTGTACAKCATTCTGATGGAAGATCATCAAAAGTAGGACCCATTTTATGATGCTATTTCATATATCTGTCGTACATGTGTACTATTAGTTTGCGCCCAGATTTTGGGCACTCTCTCGCRATAACGTAAGCTGSATGTCGTAATGAAGTTATTTTTAGAATTCTAACACGGCGATTGCATTAAGAACTAGTGTATCTATCATTTCCTATACAACATGTATTTTTTAGTAACGTTTATGTATAGTTATTTGGTCAGAATAGGTGAGTGTCATAAAAATATCCGGACATTCTGGGAAAAAGATGCTACGTTAGCACAATGTATAACCACTGATTTCAGCTCTAAATATGCACATTTTCGAACAAAACATAATTGTATGTATGACCTGATGTTATAGGACTGTCATCTGATGAAGCTTATCAAGGTTAGTAAAAAATTATATAACTTTTGCTGGTTTGTTACGATCGCTAACTTTTGCTGCTGGTAAATGGCTTGTGTTTCTGGCTATTGTGGTAAGCTAATATAATGCTATATTGTGTTTTCGCTGTAAAACACTTAAGAAATCGGAAATATTGGCTGGATTCACAAGATGCTTGTCTTTCATTTGCTGTACACCATGTATTTTTCAGAAATGTTTTATGATGAGTATTTAGGTATTTCACGTTGGTGTCTGTAATTACTCTGGCTGCTTCGGTGCTATTTGTGACGGTAGCTGTGATGGTAGCTGCAATGTAAAACTGATTTATACCTCAAATATGCACATTTTTCGAACAAAACATAGATTTATTGTATAACATGTTATAGGACTGTCATCTGATGAAGTTGTTTCTTGATTAGTTTGGTTGGTTCTTGGTTAGTTAGGTTGGTTTTGTGCATGCTACCTGTGCTGTGAAAAATGTCTGTCCTTTTTTGTATTTGGTGGTGAGCTAACATAAATATACGTGGTGTTTTCGCTGTAAAACATTTTAAAAATCGGACATGTTGGCTGGATTCACAAGATGTTTATCTTTCATTTGCTGTATTGGACTTGTTAATGTGTGAAAGTTAAATATTTCAAAAAAATATATTTTGAATTTCGCGCCCTGCACTTGAAGTGGCTGTTGTCATATTGTGCCCGGCTTCGGGCTTGCAGCCCAAAGAAGTTTTTAAGTTAAAATAAAAGTGTTCATTGTTCATTCAGTATTGTTGCAATTGTCATTATTACAAAAATGTGTGTGTGTGTATGATATATATATAAATAAATAACWAAAAATTATCGGCCGATTAATCGGTATCGGCTTTTTTTGTCCTCCAATAATCAGTATCGGTATCGGCGTTGAAAAATCATAATCGGTCGACCTCTAATTAGAACCCCTCCGATGGGTGTACAACAGTTTTTAACTGTCTCGGAGGTCCTTCTGAATCCAAGCCGATCCAAACTCATTTGTAAGATTCGTCCGTCGGAGTCTGCCCTAACCATGTGCAGTATGTCGGAGTCTGGTATGAGCGAGTCTGTCTCAGATTGACTCAGATTGATATACCATGGGGTTGTCTGAACAGTGCACGGTCCGTCGGAATATTGTGAGCTCAGTCTGAGGTCTGCACAAACAAGATCGAACCGAGCTCAACAACACGCCGCCCGTAGTACGAGAGAAAGTACAACAATCTAAACAGATGTTGAACTGAAATCCAAACAATTCCATTTATTGTTAATTCCCTTTTCACCTATAGTTTATTGACCACTATTACTATGCGTTGTGTATTTATCTTTGACTATTCTTACACCCCCCCCCCCCCCCACACACACACACACCATTTAAAAAATGTAATATCGGGTTCACAAGGCAAACCAAACTCTTTCGTCTCTTCGGTGGGGGTGAAAACTTGTCCGTCCGTTGGGATCTTGTGAGGCCAATGCGTTGTGGAGTCTTATGACGGAGCCTGGTATGAATGAGGTGGGGGCCGGCTCAGAGGTCGAAAGGCGTACTCGACAGTTCCAACTTGTCGTCTCCAAGGGGAGAGATGGTAAAACTTCGGAGTCTGGCGAGGACAGTTTGTACCAAACGAGTCCCGGAGTCTGAGAACGAAGGAGATTAAACTGACAAAGAGGCCGAAGGTGTCTCATGTACGAGTCCGTCGGAGTTTGTACGAACCATGTAATCTGTCGGAGTTTGGTACGACCGAGTTGGAACTGACAAGGACTCCTTTCTTTGTTCCAATCTCAGATTCCTCCGTTTCCGAGAGAGAGTCTAAACTATGTGTGCCGACCGAGTAAACCGTGTATGTGGACCGAGTTCTGGGCCGAGTCTGACAATGCAGCCTCCAGCTTGACCCTATAAACACACACATAGACTTCTGTGCACTTTGGGAACGAATACTCCAGAGACATTGAAGTTCAACATTCTCCCGAGACAGACCAGATCAGAGACACACCGACAGCGATTATCATCCAGGCCAACCCAGACATGAGTAGCCAAGACAGAGCCTAAATCGAATTCCATGGTTATTAAACTCAATTCCCAGACCGGTTTGCGTTTGAATTTTGATAATTCTGTGTTCTTTTTTTACAGGACCTATCAAGAAAGAGCTCATCAATTCCCACGTCGAGTATGTGGAGATGTTGGCCAATTTGGGGGTCGATGATATTTTCCAAGTCGCTGTACGCTTCGGGTGTGTACCACAAGGAAGAACTGGATATTCTGACACTTCACGTGCTCTTTTGATCTCCATCCACCCAAAAGGAGAGGATATCCTGCTGAAAAATGTGCAGTCTACACGGTCAAGCTCACAACGAAGTCCTTCCGTGGATCGTCAAGCTGATCAATACCAAATTAAGGCTTGCTCCCCCAGTTGTTAGCTGGGCACAAAGTTGTCTAGGAATGTCTCAACAACCCCATTCTTTTTTTCAGGACAATCTATTTGATCAAATGCTTTCAAATAAGAGATTCCACAAGTTTATGTGATGTATGGTTATTTTTTTTAGAGGGAGATGTATTTTCTAAATATTCATACATTCATTTTCCAGGAATGTTGGACCCTGCGTGGCCTTAATTCATATATTCAGTGTTATGTTCCCAAAATAAGAAATGTATATCTCAAAACACGTGGTTCTTATTTTATTTGTTGGGTAGTAAATCCGAGGTTTATTTTTTGTTACAGGTAATCCAAGTAACCATACATTTACCAGGTACATTTACCAAAGGCACCCCAACGAAAAAGGACACCTGACGCTTTCTTTCCATCAGGACCTGAACCCCGCCGCTCGGCAGAGCTTTGTTAGAAGCTTATGTGTTCGAAACTTATACGTTGATCTACCTAAGGTGGTAACATTTATCCTACTGATCTGAGAAGGTGTACCTTTCTTAAGGACAGTACAAAATAGTTTGGGGATGTTATACTTTGTGCGATAATAATAACATTTTAAATTCAGAAGAGAACTACATTGACCCAGTGTCCCCCAGAGGTGTTGTTTTTCAACCACACAGAACAAAATATACAAAAAAATATACAATAAATAATGACACTTAGAAACACGAATTCAGGTTCATTACATCAGATCCATCAGCTCGTCTCCCTCGTCGGCAGTACGTTTGAATTTCAACCTGCCAGAGAATCCCTCAGCGCCCGGCACACTGTCTCTGCCAGCCAGCGTCACAGTATCATCTTCGCCGTTGACAATATCCAAGACGTCATAAGGGGACCGCTCCAAGGCGGTGTCCATGACACTCCACTCCGAGGAAGAGCCGTCCGTGGTCTTTGTAGAAACACCGTAAACTCATCAAAGTGAAGTTTGACGTCTAGTGTCTCGCCGTCCTCGTACGATCGCAGCGTCACGGTGGCGGAGGTCTGGTGTGGGTCGGGAGAATCGAAAGCCACCTCAGGCCTAAGTACCTTGACGAGCAATTCCATCTCGGCCAGCTCCTTCTCCAGCGAGATCGATCGACATCGGCGCCGAGGTGACCAACAGAGATTGCGATCCGTTTATGGATAGGCAGCTGTCCAGGTTGTATTTCTCCATTGCGTTTTTCCACACCCCCACCTCAGTGTCCCAACGACCATAATCGTCAGCGGCGGAGTTGAAAAAGCCGGTCTTGCTCCAACCGTCCACTAGCTTTGACCAAGTGACGATGCGTCCGTCAGCTGTATGCACCGAGAAATCAAAAGCTTGTCGTATCGACACCGCCTTGTCCAGGATAAAATCTCCATCCTCTGTTTCCTCGAGGACCAACGTGGCGAGGACGAGGTGAGACTTGACCAAAATGGGGGTGTCGGAGCTCCGTACACAGTCACGTTGGACGAGCCAGCTCTCGCCGATATCACGGCCCTGCCGCCTTCTTCGAATGTCACCGCCGTGCGAGATCCGACCTCGACCAGACTCCTAGCCGATTCGGTCCTCACCCGTACCTCGCTGTCGGGACCGACGGCAGCGTTCCCCAAATGCCCTCCTACCAAGACCTTGGTGGGCTGCCGATGGCAGACAGAACTTCTATGTCCTCCAGAAGGATGTTGATCCCCCCCCCCACCCATGACTCGCCTTGCCACCTCGACCGACAGCTGAGGTACCCGCCCGCGAATTACGAGGACGTCACCTAGTTTTCCTCCCCGAAGCCTACCCCTTGTGGTGGTACCGGTCAGCGGAAAGACAGTGGGTGCTTTTGTGCTACCGACAATGTTGTCACCACATACGCCCTCARGGCAGAATCTCCAACCCCAACTATAGCTGTAGTCTCTGTACATACACGCTGCTCCCTGCACGGATAGTACGCGATACCATGGTGACTTAAACTTCCTAGTCTCTTCACTTTGACTCTTGGCACTCTGAACTTCCCGCATTTCGTCTGAGTTGATAGCGTACCCTGAGGCCTGGACACTAACGAAATACCTAGAGAAACAACCTTATCCGCTGCAAGGTTGGGTTCAAGCAGGGCTTCTCCGATGTTCCTTGATGCCATACATTTAAAGAGCCAAGTCTAGAGAGAAAATAACCATCAGCAGCCAGGCCCCAGCCGAGAGTTTTTGCAGCTTTGCATCATAAGACTAAACCGGTCCCCGAATAATCACCTGAGCCTCAGACTGCGGGCTCGAATGACAATACACGGTTTACTCGGTCGGCACACTCCCAAGACCGAAGGGGAGTGCTCTGAGACGACAACCTCCACCTCGGGAAACGGGTTCAGTGGTGCTCCTGTACACAGCCCAAGGGTATATCATAGGGCAGATCCCGGAACCCACCTTGCGTCTATCTATGGGACATGGCAGCCTCTTCATCGTCCAATGAACCATGGCTCCCAGGACGATCTCAATCATCAGGACCCCCGATAGTACGGTGAGCCTACGCCTGTCGTCGACGTTGACGACCCTAAGCAGGCCTCCGAATCGATGCAGCACGCGCATCCGGAAGCCGAGGAGAGAACAAGGCGAGCCCCAATGTCTGTGCCGGACATTGATGAARGACCAGATGGTACAGATCGGGATGAGCAGTCTGTCCTTTTCACCCGGTTTGGTACCAGCGTGAGACCCAGGTGGGGAATTAACCAGTAGTTTGTGTTCTGTTCAAGGTGGGGGAGATACACCGCTAGACAACGGGGACGAAAGAAAAGATTACTACAACAACGACGATACCTCTAGGGCGATCTCGTAAAGACTGCGTCATGATCCACCTCAAGACCGTCTCTGCCAAGCTGCACTCTGCATGCTTTGTGAAGCTGGGAGAGGATACTCAGAACGCAAAGCTAGAAGAGGGCGCTCAGAGGGCGTCGGACTTGGTTTTTAAGGAGCTAGGTTAATCAACCGACACAGAGTCCCAGAAAGAAGAGAGAACGTCGGACGAGAGAGAGCTGGAATTGATTTTTGAGGAGCTGGGAGAATTACCCATCCCTGATGAGTTCACCATTCCGGCAAAGGACTTGCTGTGGGGAAGCTGATCGTATAAGTACGAGGCCATCAGCTTCAAGTCTCTGAGAAATAATGTCATCAGCGCAGTCGGCCTAAACCCGATCGACAGAGTGCTAGAGCAACAGTTTAACACATTCCGAGTGGAGAACAATGTGCCGATCCACGGATCAGTTTCTCTCAAGACTGGCATATACATCCGGTCGATGTTGCTTCATGGAAAAATGGAGGGCTTGAACAACTTCATCAAAGACTGCGCTTGACCCCGAATGGGTCAGAGCGGTGTCTCGTCAGGATGCCAACCCATGGTTTGGGGAACAGCCCCTGAAAACTGAGGACATTACTGTGTTCACTAGAATCGACCAACGAAAGGTGTTGGAAAAAGAACGGCTGATGGCTAGGATTTTTAACAAGAGCCCCATCATCGTCGACGGCGGCGACAGTGATAGCGACTGGGGATCGAAGCCGGGCTCGCTGGTGGCCGATTTCGACGATGGCTACCAGAGACAGGAATCGCCGTCCGATTTCGACGACGGCCACCAGAGACAGGACTCGCCGGCCAATTTCGATGAGACCTCCTCGGACGGCTCGCTCGGACCCGACCAACAGCAAAAGAATGCAGAGTCGGAGGATGGTCCATCCGAGCTGCTGAAAGCGATAGGCCCGTGTGGGGGCACCAACAAGCATCACCAGAGGAGTCTCTGCAGATTTGATGACAATGGCCGCTACCCAGTGGAAGTCGATACGGGAGACATCAAATTCAAAGCAAGTGGGGCACATTGGTGGTGAGGAGGAGGGGAGTGTACTTTTTGGTGGTGAGCTCGAAGGAGGCCAAGAACCTTGTCACCCGTGTCACCGCCAGGCTGAACGGTGACCTGAAACAGATACTGGTTACCAGGTGCTGGAGGCAGGCCGCCGGGCGCTGGCGAGCACGCTACGCTAACCAAGTGACGACACGTCCGTCGGCTGTATGCACTGAGAAATACAAAGCTTGTCGTATCGACACTGCCTCGTCCAGGATAAAATGATAATATGGATAAAGGATAAAGTGTTTTGGCGGTGTATCTCATATAGGCTAACCACATGTTCTCCCTACCCTCATAGCCAGTTTCACTCCCCAATTAGTCGCTATCTGAGATATCCTTTACATTTATTACCTGTACCGGATTGGAGAGCTTAGGTGATGGTGTGGAACCTGGTCTTGAAGTGGTGGAGGAGTTTGGCTGAACCTGGCCTGTTGGAACTGGTGGTGGTCTTGGCAGTACTGTGACGGTAACCATCCCCATCGTATCCCAATCAGACAGCTCAGAACGACCAGCAGTCCTGTAAAGCCCCACCCCCCCCAGAGAACACATCATCAGCCAGAGGCCAAGCCACACTTTCACCTCTATGAACGTACACAGTGATGAGAGGGCGGGGTCAGGGAAATCTTCATTAAGGAGTTGACCCCCGAACTTTATTAGCCACGGTTCTTCTCCTTAACTCTGTGATCATTCGGCAGTGTCAGTGTGTCCTACCCTCTTGCATTGTGTGATATGAACCCAGGTAGTTCTTTCAGTTATTCTCACTGCGAATGCAGTCACCAGGAGTGCTTGGTATGACCCCTCCCACCGTGGCTGCTTCCAGTCCTTTTGTCTTTAGTGATTGGACTCAGACCCAGTCCCCTGGTCCATTCATGTGGGTAATCTCTTCCTGTAGTTCTCCTGTAGAGCATAAAATCTTGGACATACGGGTTTGGTTAATTAACAGTATTTTAATGTGTTCTGCTAGAACCTCTGTCATTCTATCTGTTCTATCTGATTAGCTAGAATGTCATCCATTATTATCCTAGTCAACCATCTCTAGAAATGTTTAACTAATAGGCCACACCACAACGTGTCCTATTCCATCCCCCTTTTGATACATGGCTCCGCCCTTGTATCAATACTGGCACAAATCTAACAATTCTCTGTCAAGTGTCTAATCTACTTTAAGAGTTATCAGTGCTGCCCCTTAGTTCCTGAAACCACCAAGTCTTCATTGTGTCTTAAGGCCCATATGCTTAAAATCAGCTTAAAATGTCAAATGGCACCCTCTAGTGACTTTTCACCTTCACTACTATCCCTAATATTAATATCACCAATTTGTTCTATCAAATTACCTTAAACTCAAACGCCAAGGCCCTTATATTCTCCATTCAAGTGGCTTTTCAATGAGGTTGATCAGACCACCCTGAAAAGTCACTTTGGTAATTCATATCCCCACTTTTATGTGTGTGTATCCCTTTAAGATATTTTTTCGCTGGGAAATTTAGAAATCCCCTCTAACCCAAACGTTTACTACAAACAAAACCTAGTAGTTATAACTGTCCCTTTAACATTAGCTATCATAAACTTRTACGATTAAACTATTCTGACCTTCCTATCTTATAGCCAAATATCCGTGATGGCCACCTAGCATTTTTGTTGCTAGTTTTTAGCATCTTTAAAGACTACCCTGACGATATTCAGCTACTTTTAAAATTCTATTTGGAATTTTTAACAACTTTTGAAAAGTGGCTCAAAGCTATAATGCACGCATTTTCCCTCTAAATGACACAAACCATTTTCTCTAAAGCAGTTTTACGTTATTACACAACAAATCACTTGCCTCTAGCAACTTACCCTGAAAATTAGTATCTAACACCAAAACGAACTCTTATTCCTGCCTCTAGGCAAAAACATACCCCTTACTCCAAATTAGTTTTGCACCAAAACTATCGTAAAAGTAAAATCWACTTTTTAACTTTCTCCACTCCCAACTTTTTCAAACCCCATGTACCTCACTAAATGTATATCACAAGAATGTATTTTAGTCTCTCGGTACCAAGCCTGAGATACTAACCCGAGTCTCCCGCGCCGCAGTCAAAAAATGCTTCTCCGTCACAGCCAACCCTATCTGCGCCTCCCTATCTTGCCTTCTCCATAGCATCTACAAGTTTACCCCTTCGTAACTCTCCCTCTCTTTTTCTGGCTTCAGACAACCACACTCTAGCSGTGTCTAGCCTCTCTACCGTCTGCTGTATCAACTTTATCATTAATTCTAATCTTTCTACATCCATACTCTCAAACGCGTACATCCCTCTCTACCCTGGGCATTAGATTCACCCAAACATTCCACCGGGTTCCCCGTCGACTGGGAGCCCCTCCTCCTTCCACTCTCTGTCTCTTTCACTCCTCTCCTTATCATTYTCCATCTCTAGAACAGATTTCAACTTCCTCAAAACCTTTTCTATTTCTGGAGACATTATATATTCCGTGCGTATACTCGCGTATGTGTGTAAATTAATTAAAATAACGAAAATCTTATTTCTCGTATAATATATATATTTTTTTTTACATAAACAAAATGAATCTCAACAGATTCAACTATGCACTGTGGGTCCCCTAAGATACCAGCCCCGACTGCAATATCTAATATACTTTCACTCGCGCGGTAAAATTATTCCATACAAACTTTGTGTCCCCGAACAATTTAAAACCCGCAGGTCATTCAAACTTGGTATAAGTAACGCCGACTTAACTCAATGTACTACTCTTATTCTATAAACTTATCTTATTTCCAATATAACTGGCCCCTGGCCTCTATAATTACTGTTATATTGCCGTTTATTTGCATTCTCACCTCATATGTAGGCCCCAACCTACGTCATACACACTTGGCTCTGCCTAGTACATTACTTTCGTTATTGTATGATATTACCCTCACTTATACTTGTAAGCCCCAACTTACGTCATGCATTTAGTACATTTCATTTACACATTGCATCTTTGAATGATTTTGATCAAATAAAATTGCATTTGCCATTACCTGGTCCACGGTACTTTAGACTATTCGTATATTGGATATAAGGAATTTGGTAACTTACATCAAACAAGCGTCTCACAAAATAAATTTGGATAATGCCAATATGCAGAACTTTAGTATTTTATACAATAGGTATCTGCTTACCTTTTTATTAGACCGGTCTTTTTGTGAGAAACGCCGTCCAACGACAGTAAAAGTCAATTAGCTGGCTCGTCTATGTCCAGCGAGGTCCTTAATAAACCGGATGACATCGGGGTCACCATGTGAATGCTGCGTGTAACAAATCCGGTATCAGGATAAATAAAAAGCAAGGTCTGCTAACTTTCTTTAATTATGTTTAATTACCGCAAGCAATGAATGGCAAATGCAATTTTCGTATATACGGGTTCGCTGTATCTCCACGCAGGGTAGAACAGGGAACTGGCAGGAAGTACGTAAACAGCTGTTCTTATACCGTGATGACGTAGTTCCAACGCGTCTGTTGGCCTATCACAGTAGAGGCTGAGCGCGMTTTAGACTTTGCRRKGCCTWTGCTGGCKCRCGGACTTGTCCAAGTCCCTTAGTGCTCTCRTCTGTCCACKTCTGGTTGTTGGGTAGATTAGATCCGTCTTGTGTCTGTCGATTCTACACTGAAACAGTTCCTAATATGGTATTGTCCAGTGCCCTACCCTCCCTGGCTGGCCTAGGGATTTGCACCCCTCCCCTCTCCAGATTGACCACAGCTTTTATGGCCTGTCACTCAATGTTGGTCAGTCTTTACACACCTACATCTGTATTGTTTGTGTGTGTGTAACAAAACAATATTAATCTTACATTTAAGTCATTTAGCAGACGCTCTTATCCAGAGCGACTAATCTTCATACAATATGGTAGCAGGCTATAGTGCATAAACATAAATCCTAACACGATGTAAGTCAACTTCGAGATTCTGGCGTGATCTAGACTTCTGCGTAAGTGAGACTTAAACCACGCGAGGCGGTGACTCGACAGGGACAATATGGGGTGGTACTTCTACGCAAACATCTGGTCCTCATACCTGTGCAACCGAAACTAGGTCCCCATAGAGATACTCAAGGATTTTGCCTTTTAAAAGTTATTGTATGTGATAATTTAATAATGTGCGTCGCTTAGCCCTGGGGGGGTCTAACCTGATAATTTATCACTTTAAAACTCTCCACTTAAACTCACCACGGGTCATAATATAACACTTAAACTCCCTCCGTCGGGGGGCATAACTTGGTCTCCGTACACGGGTTGACCATAACTCAGTCTCCGTACATGGAGGTAGAATTTATKATTTTAGAGATAATTGGTTTACGGTTTTTAACAAATGGGATTGTTTGTATTGTCGACCAACATAACCCAATTATGTGCAATTGAGGTATAAACATAAAAACATATTCTGGCGTATGAGTAATGCAGGATGGGTATGTTGTAGGAGGAAAAAGGCATTTACAAAAAATAATCACTCTAGGGATATGAGGCGAGGAGTATGAGGAAAAAAGAGTATGTGAAAAAAAGAGGAGACAGGGCTAGATGGAGTTCTCGTCAATCAGGATGATGGCAGATTTTCTCCTCTCCATTTGCAGGTGCTGCATGTGTCTGGACAGTCTCCGGAACCCTGTCACTCTGCCGTGCGGACATACCTTTTGTAGCGTGTGCCTACTTAAAGCTAATCGAGAAAAAAAGCAAGTGGTTCCGATGCCCAGTATGCCGGGCATCCATATCCTCTCACGTTAAACCGGCGCCAAACGTGACCCTCGTCCAAGTACGGGAGTATCTGGGATCGCTGGGTCCCTCCATCGTAGAACTGGAAGAGAACGCCTTTATGCCCACGCCCGACCAAGCCACAGCTCACAGTCACATAGTGGTCACCGGCCCTCCGCCAGTGAAGCGCAGTCCCCGCACTACCCACAGCTGCTCAGCGACATAGTGGTCACGGACCGGCGCTCCCCCGAGACGATCGGTTTACACGTTACCCCCAGCTACTAAGCGTGGAGAACATGGAGTCTACTCACTACTGGGAAATAAGGAAGCAGGCGGTACAGAAGACGGGAACTCAAGCCTATTCGGGCAGAATAACGCATTGAGTCGGAGGACGGCAGCAGCTTTTTCTACAGGTTCGTCCACGACAATTAGTGTTCCGCCGTGTTCTCGGGGTTCAACGCCTCAAGACTCGGGGTCTACGTGGACCATGCCAAGGGGCTGCTATTTTTCTACGCGGGAGACGAGTGATGTGTTCGCCTGGCGCACTGGGTTGAGGCCAAATTCAGCAGGCCCCTACACGCCGGGGTCTGCATGTTGCCTGGGATTATAGTCGCCTTCAATCGGTTGAAGAAGAACTCCGGACTATATGCATGAGCTCGTGTATTATAATGAAAATAATCACATACATATCAAGTGTATGTTTTCTTGGGTTTTTGTTAGTTATTGGAAGTCTATTGTTATCCTTTTAGTGCCGGGCTCTGTGAGACACAATGATGTAAAGTTAAAACGTGTGTATTTGTAAATGAAGCCAAATGAAAACAAAACACTGAATGTACCATGTCTCATTGGGTTTTTAGACCCGAGTCTCTTGGATATGTATTGTGGCGTACAGCAGGTCAGCCACCAGGGGGAGATTCGTCGAGGCCTGGTGGCAGACGGAGTCTACATCACGAGGCGATGGCTCCCTCTGCTGGACATGCCAGGTCTCGACGGGCCTCTCCGGCCAGGACTAATTGGGGCTGATTGTGGTTGGTGAGTAATCAAGGGCTGATTGCTCACCAGCTGTATGAGTCCCATAAAGCTGCCAGAAGGGCAGCATACAAGGAAAGGGACTGGGGGAAGAAAGGGGACTTCTGTATAGTTGGCGACGGTGCCTGAGCTAAAAGGAGGGAGTTCAGTTTTTGTGCCTGACAGGATACAGCAAGACCCGGAGTCCAAAAGACGGTATCCCGGAGAGGGTCTCATGGGGGAGACCTATCCTTTTCTTTTGATTTATTATTTAAATAAACACCCTTGAAACCGAGCTAATCCTACTCTGTCTGATCTGCGTAAACGTCTTGACCAAACCCCCTGGTCTGCCACAGTATCGAGACCGAGTTTCTAGGCTATGTATCGGGATCGATTCTCTTGGCTATGAGTCTCTTGGCTATGTATCAAAACCGAGTCTCTTGGATCTATATCGAGACCGAGTTTCTAGGATATGTATCGGGACCGAGTCTCTTGGATATCTTGTATATGTATCAAGACCTAGTTTCTAGGATATGCAACGAGACCGAGTTTCTAGGCTATACATAGGGACCTGTGTATCGAGACAGAGTGTGTATTGATACTCCAGTTTTATGTACTATGTACGAAGACCGAGATTAGAAACTATATCTCGGTCCTAATGCACTTGCTTGATAAGAAGGGGATATTGAAACCAGGAAGATGATGCGAAACTACTTTGATGTGGGGTCGCTTCTTATCCGGCAACAGATGTTGCTGGGGTGTTCTAAACAATAATTGAAACTTGTGGTTTTTACAAATGAATCTCATCTCCACCATTTCAGCTTTATATAAGAGAGGTTCCAGTGAGCTTTCACTAACAAGGCCTGCTGGCATGGTGACAGATGATCAATTGCTACTGAACTGAGCAACAGGGTAATTATATTATCCCCTTCAGTCAGAAACACAAAAAATATCTGAAATGGGATTTAAGATAATTGACAACAGGGATTAATATCACCTGTTGGGAGGTCAGTCCCTGCTTTTTTAAGGAGTTGCCTCCTCAACAGAAGATTCTCAGAATAACAAGGTCTCTCTTGGAGTGGACACCACTCGGTGTGGACTTCTTTCTTACACTTTATAAGTCTTTTTTTTAACATAAAGAGAATTTTCTAACTTAAATTGTATTTTTGAGAGTAATTCTCCTTACCTCTTTACTTTTACAAATATATTCTAGTTTTACTCTCTGTATTATTTTTTTTTACTTTTACATTTTTACATTCTAGATCTGGATATCATTTGTTTTTAATTTTTATAATCTTACATTATTAATCATATTATAATAATGGTTCTGTCTAGTACTGTATGTTGTTATATTTACATGTTTATGTTGAGAGGGGTGTGGTGTTTCCGGGGAAGTCCCCCCACTTTCATTTCTTGAGAAATATACTTGGCTCTGTATTCTTCCTGTGATTCACTCTGCCTGAATATTAACCCATTGTTCCTGTCTGCAGACTCCCCTGGGACTGACTCGAAGTGAGAACTCACTGCACCCTGTTTGCAGACTAGGTGTGTCCTATAACTGTCACTCATCTTGCAGTTGTTTTAATGTGAGGGAAAAGCAAATCTCCCCAAAGAGAAACTATGAACCCTTTCCTGTAGAGATACACCGGGACATCAATGTCCTGCCTTCGGTGTATTATCAAATAAATATATGTATCGTTACTATTTTATGTATATGTATCGCTACTATTTTATGTAGCCTAGTTTATGTAGCCTAGTTTTGCTTTGACTGTGTCCTATTTCAGAGGGCAATGGCTTGCGTAACTGCACACACGGACATGAAAACTGATATATGTTTTGTTAAAAAACAAATTTGAATGTGTATTAAACTCAATTGCAAAAAGACAACCAGATCTCTTTTGTTCTCCCTTACAAACCAACTTTAGAGACCGGAAAGGGGGTGTGTGTTCCTTAAAGTTCATTGTCTCCTAGTTGGTCATCTCGATAAAGGTCCTGTAGAGAGACCGAGTTTTGATAACTTCTACATCGACCAAGTTTTTTTTTGGTTGAATAAGGGGAGTAAACAAGTCGTTGATAAAAGCTGTTGCTGTTTGGCGGCAGCCAGTCAGCCAGCCAGAAGCCTGTTCCGGGAACATCGCTTGCTGCCTCCTCCACAGAAGATAAAGAATCACAACAACGATGTAGGGACTATTGGTACTAACCAGAGTGATAGATGAGTATATGGTCGCTTCCGCATTGTTGTGTAATTGTAACGCCTTGACCTTAGTTCCTTTTTTATGTCTCTATTTTGGTTTGGTCAGGGCGTGAGTTGGGGTGGGCATTCTATGTTTTGTTCTATGTTCGGTATTTCTAGGTGTTGGCCTGGTGTGGTTCTCAATCAGAGGCAGCTGTCTATTGTTGTCTCTGATTGAGAACCATACTTAGGTAGCCTCATTCCCACCTGTGCTTGGTGGGTAGTTGTTTTCTGTTTTGTGTATTGCAGAACTGTTCGTTTGTCGCTTTGTTGTTTTTGTTCAAGTGTTCGTATTTATTAAAAGTATTATGAATACTTACCACGCTGCACCTTGGTCCTCTTCTCCTTCTCCCGACGACGTTCGTTACAGTAATGTTTAGTACAATGATGCCAGAGGAGGGGGGTGATCCGGATGACACTTGATGTATCGGGACCGAACAGCAAAATCTTACACATTTTACAAAATATGTGTGGGGRTGGGTCTGGAATATATTTGTATATCTATTCGGGTTGCCGCTAGAGGGAGCTGGTAACTGATACCCARGAGGTTCATTGATAAGGTGGTGTTACTTGATCATGTATCATGGTACCGCTAGAGGGTAATGTTTCTAACAATATCTCATATCAATATCTACCCTCACAGGGTATTGTCTGTGTGTCACCATGGACCTGCCCATTTATAGGGGTAAAAAGCATTACGCTACATATGGCGAAAAATGTTCAATCCCGTGTCGTGTGACCAGTGTCACACGGATGACAATAAACGACCAAGAAAGCTCTTTCTTGGGAGAGGATTACATATTTTCGTCGAGATTGAAATCTCTAGCAATCAAGAATCCCACCTGCCAGACCACCGGGATTTATCGTTTAGACGACTGCACGGTGGACCTCAAAGTGACGTGTGAAGTATTTCATAGAATTACGGGTCACAGCCCCCTCATCAATGTTGAACCAGAAAAGACAGTTCATATCCTTTCTTCTCCTTCCTCAGATAGGACAATCAAGGTGAAATTGCCAAGTGTCACCGCTGGGATCGTGCCAGCGATGAATATCGAGATAAAGTTAGACAACGTGAATAGCGTACAAAGGTAACTCTTTGAGGTTGCGATTATAAAACCAAATTCCCAAATGACAGAGCTGTTTGGAATTCCTCTTCTTCTTACCCTCTGATATATCTCTTCTTTGCTATGCAGTCGGGGTTACGAGCTGTGAGGTCGGATAAAATGTAATTAAATAATATTTTGTGGTGTTTTCTTACTGAAAAGCCTCAGATGTTTTGTAAACAGATGTCCCGAGATGATGTCTCCATTGATGCCCCGCGAAACTTACACAAGTATTAAAGAGTTTTAAGGTTTTTAAATGACCACGAATATCTGGACTGACCCACTTTTATTATGGTTTTATTTTTCCCAAAGGCTTCCTGTCTTCCTCTACCGGGGTTCAGGGTTCAGGATAACACAGATGTTGTTTGGGTCTAAGTCTAAATCTATCCCATATCCTATTTTCATCGGGACGTCTCGGTCTTTGCTTGTTCTTCAATCGAGATTCCTCTTCTTTAAAAAAAATTACATTCCCCAGAACTAGGGTCCCTATCTGAACACATACCCCCCCAAAAATTTTTCCTTTTTTATGTGGCAATGATGTGTAATTGGGCCGAGTGTATGGCCATTGTATTGGGCCAATTGTATTGGGCGATTTTGGGCATTGTATGGAGTTTTGCTTGTAGCTTTGGGGCAGTTTGACATTTGAGACAGACAGGTTTCATTTGTATATTGTGTATGTGTGCGTGCGTGCGTGTGTGTGTTTGAGGCACCTTGAATCAATCTACCACAGATATTTAGCTTTTTGTTGTTGTTGTGATACAACACCACAAAAACACTCTATTTTATACAGAAATTGAATTGATATAACGCAGGCTTAAAGCTATAACAGGGGCCGTAAAAGTACAATGATGCTAAAGTAATATGTGCAAAAAAAATAACTAAAATAAAACTAACTAAAATGAGTTTTGGTGAGAAATTGCCTTTGGATCAACAGTGTTCAACAGTTTCAACAGTGGTACAAGCTTGTAAAATCATACTCCAACAACAAAATCAATTTTTCTTATCTTTTTATTTGCAAAATATAAAACTTTTTAAAACAATCTATATACATCTATATACAACACAAAAAACAAACCAAACAACAAATCCAATCAATAAATCTAAATGAGTTCTCCCGTTCTGATCCGATATTTACAAACCGGACACTTGTCACGGCAACACTTACACACAATGTGCCCACAGGTCGTGAGGTGATTCTTRTTGCCCGACTCACACCTCGAACAGCCTCTACGAAACCGGCTAAGGTTGATATTTTAGTWGCAAAATATAAAAATATAAAACTTTTGCACCTATTCCTATCCTCGGTTATCCTTAACTCGTTTAGACATCCGATGTCCCCACGGCTTCAGTACAATGTTCATACTCCCACCATAGCACATCATGCACTCGTCTAGAGACCKCTCGGATTTTACTTTGAGCGGATCCGAGGCCTCCGAGTCTGAGAGAGGGCCGAGCTGCGAGAAGAGGTGGTTGTCAGAGGTGGAGGTTACCGTACCCTCTGGAGTCGGTGCTTCTGCTGTAGGCTCACCTTCGGTCAGTGATGCTGTAGGCTCACCTTCGGTCAGTGATGCTGTAGTCTCACCTTCGGTCAGTGATGCTGTAGGCTCACCCAGCTGCCGAGTCTCTGTCTCATCTTGAGGGGTCTTCGTCTCGGAGGCGGTCGTAAAACTCCCAGAACCAGCTGCCGTCTTCCTCGTCCCATATTCAATGATCTTCATCAACGAGGTCTTCCTCGCTGATAATCAGCACAGTATCATCGGCGCTGACCTCTGCACTGGTCTTATCCTCGGCTCTCGTCGTCTTGGCTCTCGTCATCTTGACTCTGGTCTCGACTCTGGTGCGAGCGCTGGTTCTGTAGGGGGTAGTTCTCGCTCTGATGTACCTGGGGGTCCTCACCGATCTCGCAACTGTGTCGTTCTGGAGATGCCTGGGTATCCCCAGCCGGTAGATGTCACTCGGGGCCAAGTCGATCAACGGAGTATCCAGGTTGAGGCTATTGGGGCTGTTGGTTACAAAGACACACCTGKTCGACTATCCTTCTATTCTGAAACAACCGTCTTGAACCAGCACATCCCTCAGGGTCAGTGCCGTGGTGGTGGAGTAGTACACGTAGAACGTTGGGTCATCCTCCCTGGGACTGCGCTTTCGNCCGTCTTGAACCAGCACATCCCTCAGGGTCAGTGCCGTGGTGGTGGAGTAGTACACGTAGAACGTTGGGTCATCCTCCCTGGGACTGCGCTTTCGAGCCCTTCAGGGCGCTCGCTCTACAGATCAGAGACTCTCTTGGTCAATTCGAGGCCCCCGTCGCGGAACGAAACTTAAGGTGAATCAACGGGACATCGCCAGGGCTGTGATCGAGGGCAAGAAAGCTCTGGCTCCGCTGTCTCAGAACAATACCGGGAAATGGAAAAGGGAGCTGGCCTCCGACTCCTTGACCGGCTCAGTTTTTGTCGCGGAGTTCACCAAACTCTTTGCAGAGCATGAGCAAGAGCAGCATCACTCCAAGCAGAAGAAACAGATTCTATTCAATTCCCATTGTCAATGAAGTGAACCCCCTATATTGGAAAAAGAAAAACACATCGGTTCGTTCTACAATCTCGAAAAATATCGTACGTCTCATCTTGTTGTCACGACCACTCGTTATGACCCCTGTAACTTCGGAGAGGCCGGTGGACTCGTCATGTTGCCGGGAAGAGGTCGAAGTAGACCGGGATGGGCTGATCGCCGCTGCAGGGAGACTCTGCTGGCCATGTCTCTGACTTCCCAGGAGCGCTGGGTGTCAGACACCATCGACCTGTACATGAGGTTGGAGGGGCTGACTCTGACACTGCTTAGCAGCAACGCTGGCTGCTAAGTCGTATGCCCTGTCCTTGCTGTATGGCAGGCTCACCTCCATGGGAGTCAGTGTGTCCCTAAGCGCCATGACCAACAAGGCAGCGGCCTCGCTTTCCGAAGCATGCCCGGCCACGACTCCAATCACGTTCCACCGAGCCATGGGCTACAAGGAGAAGTTGGTTCGCGGTAAGCTCCGCCCGTCCGAGTTCAAGCTTTACTACGAGAGACTGTACTATCGAGAGGCCAGAACATTCTCCGCTACGCTTGGGCGCCCGAGCCCGCTTCGAGACACTCTTGTAGGGCCCGGGAGGTGCGCCGTCTGCAACAAACTGTACCACAAGGTCTCAGAGGATAGCGAGGGAAGGAGGCCTCCTCTGTTCGTTGGCCTCAACGTCCTGGTGGTGGACAAGTACGGTATGCTCAACGAGGACGGCTTCGCTGGTGGTGCTCTCCGGGAGCGTGTCTCAACTGCAGCCGCCGGGCGATGGGGCCCCGCTGTGGAAGGGTCTCGAGTTCGAGCTCACCAGCCGCACTCCTCTGATTGTCAACAGGAGGCAATTTGACAACCCGCCTTACGGCGAGGCCCTTTCCTACACCGTCACCAAGAACGCCAAGAGGATATTTCAGGCTCGGGCCCAGTTGCTGAACCTGGAGAAGATGTTGGACCCAGAGTTCAGACCCGACAGCCTCCAGGTTTTCCACAGCAACAATCTGCAGGACCTCTACACCAACGCCGTGTTGAAGAGCAAGGCGGCCGGAGCAGTGTGCAAGCAGGTACGATGGGTGTGTGTGTGTGTGTGTGTGTGTGTGTGTGTGTGTGTTGTGCGTGTTGTGATGTCCGCTTCGTGATATGGTGTGTGGTGGGGATGAAGATTAGTGTGTGCCTTTGGATGGTGTGCAGCTGTCGAGTGTGATGTTGTAGTAGGCCTGTGAGAGTGGAGTAATGAAGTGAGAGTGCCAAGAGTGGAAAGAGTGAGAGAGAGAACTGTAAAGATTTAAAGACAATCTTCTCTTTATTAACTCCCTTGTCTTCTTTTGCATTCTTCTATTCTCGCCCTCTTCCTCCTCCCTCTCTCGCCGTTCCTCCTCCCTCGCTCTCCCCCTTCCTCCTCCCTCCCTCTTCCTCCCTCTCTTTCCCTCCTCCCTCTCTCTTCCTTCTCTCTCTCTCTCTTCCTTTTAATCGATCCCACTTCATTTTAATTAAATTACGTAGAACCAACGTGGAATTGACGTCTGTGTCCAGTGAAGCTACCAGACTGACAAGAAGCATATGGAATAAGGCAGAGAGAGGGAGATAAGAGTGGTAGCTATTTACCTAACAAAAATAGGGAGGGAGTTAGTTCTATTTGGCTAACAAAAAGAGAGGGGAAAAAAATTCAACCTCTACACAAGTGTGGAATATTCAGGCAAAAAAGTGACCACTTCTCACAGAGAGTGACCTATAAAGGGACCACTTCTCACAGTCATCTGTACCAAACAACGCAGACATAGACACAGACACAGACACAGACACAGACACAGACACAGACACAGACAGACACAAAGCCTGGGTATTGTCTGCTAACAGTAAACTTATCTCCTACATCTCTAACTCATACCCATTTTTCTACAGCATACTTTGGCTTTCTGCCTGTTAGACTTTGTCCACCTGGTAATAGGGGCAACAGAGCTAAAGAGATTGTGAATTATTTTTGTAGTATGAGAAATGCATTTGGCCCAAAGAATCTGCTCTACATGATGTCATCATCATCATTAACTAACTGTACAACAAACATTGTAGCAATTTGAAAGACATGCCCAATATCTGACTCTACTGTCTAATTGAGGTCAGATTAATGTAGACATGCCCAATATCTGACTCTACGGTCTAATTGAAGTCAGCTTAATGTCCTGGCCACAACAATACGGGAAAGCACCATGCTGCCAACTACGCCAGTATTCACTGTTGCACCTCGCACATTACACTAAAGCTCCAAAAGAGGACAATTGTTGAGGTGAATTGGGTATCATCTGGTCTCTGTCAGTACTGTCCTTTCCAGTCTGCAGGAGAGGAGCAGAGCGGCTGCATCCCAGACCCACAGGAGTCAGCTCTGACAGAGGCCAGAGCTATTCTGCAGACTGGAGACACACACAGAGAAGGAGACCTAGCTCTCCAAACAGCACAGCCAACCTGTTCTTTAATGAAAGAACAAAGCAATAGAACCATTCCCTTTAAACGGTGCATAGACAGAAACAGGCGATCGGATTCATTCTAGTGTGGAGTAAGTCAGTCAGTCAGTTAGTCAGTCAGTCCTGTTTGGCCGAGGATCAACACTGCTGAAACTAACCAGCCTATGACTGAGGGACTGGCCCAAAGCTGTCTGGCAACAGTTCTCCAGTTATCCTGGGTGCTCGAATGCAAGCGAGTGTGTGCGTGCCAATACTAACTGAGGTTTACCAGTGCATGCCCAGTGGCAGGGATGAGTTTGGCACAGAGATCAGAAAACTCATACTGAGCTCAGAGGAGACAGTCCTGAATGTCTCATCCACTATATTAGATCCATATATCACATTGTTCACATCCTGTCATGTCATTACTTTATTGCTTCCTGGCTGGTTTACTGCAAAACACCTTGTGACATCGGTCAATTGATTGATTAACAACCAGTGTTGGTACTATTACAAAGTGCATTACCTAAGGTCATAATATTTCCTACATGGGAAAATCCAAGCTGAACGCTATCACACAATAGCGTACAGAATGATCATGACCTACTGCACAACATGCTTGTTCCATGTATTCCTCAGAGCCCATCCTCTGTTCCATCTGGATACACTGAACTAAGCAGGGGTGTGTGGTCGTGTGTGTGTGTGTGTGTGTGTGTGTGTGTGTGTGTGTGTGTGTGTGTGTGTGTGTGTGTGTGTGTGTGTGTGTGTGTGTGTGTGTGTGTGTGTGTGTGTGTGTGTGTTGTGGTGTGTGTGTGTGTGTGTGTGTGTGTGTGTGTATTTAGACCGGGTCACTCACGCCTCTGCCTCCTCAGTTTCAATGCGTTGGTCCAAGCCGTCATCCATGATGGCCTTCTGTTCAGACTGAAAGAGACCAACGCAGACTGGTGAACTTATTACACAATTAAGGCAATCTTTCTCTGAAATAAGACTCTTCTCTGTACAGAGGTCCGAATGCTGAAATGAGGATTGTGTAAAATGTTTTCCTTGATGCATTAAGTGAAAAGGCCCTGTCTGTAGGGGGTGTCATAACCTTTGACCTTACATCAGAGGACCTCTGAGAGTGACATCATTGATGATAAAGTGTTTGTAGTCCTATTCACATTAAGTAACATGGCACCATTAAAACCCGCACACACATTTGAATACAAACTGCTGCTGTATATTAAAAGCATAACCAAACCCTGCTTTTCTCACATCAGAGCTCCGGGTTGTCACTCCTAAAGATGCAAGAAACACTCAACGGTCTAACCAGCCCTCAGATGATGAAATCTGATATCCTCATCATCATCTTCATCTTCATTGCAATCCGCATTCTCCGCGACTAACTAGGCTAATAACATAACAGGCTGACTATGCATCGCTATGGAAACACTCCCAAATACAACAAACACTAAGTGCAGTCAACACAGAAACACACTAACATGAAACCCACTGAGACATGTACTGGTTCTCTATGGGCTTGAGGAGGAGGAAAAGTCCCTGAGCTATACAATAACTTAGCTGCAGTGAGTAGCAACTCTTAGTAGCAACTCCATGTGCAGCCCTCCCTCCTCTCTCAGAATATCAAGTCCACAGTCTGGTTTATATACCTCTGCTCTCTCTCCTACAGCACAAATCATTCCTGCTTGCTCTTTCAGCAGCTATAACTATCAGCCTCCCTCTCATCCTCCCTCCCTCTAGCCTCTCATCCTCCCTCCCTCCCTCCCCCCTCTCATCCTCCCTCCCTCTAGCCTCTTCATCTCCCGCCCCTCCACCTCTCAATCCTCCCTCCCTCTCTAGCCTCCATCCTCCCTCCCTCTGCCCCCTCATCCTCCTCCCTCTAGCCTCTCATCCTCCCTCCTCCCCTTCTAGCCTCTCATCGCTCCTCCCTCTAGCCTCTCATCCTCCCTCCCCCCTCTCATCCTCCCTCCCTCTCTCCATCCTCCCTCCCTCCCTCTCAGCCTCTCATCCTCCCCCCTCTAGCATCTCATCCTCCCTCTAGCTCTCTCATTCCCTCCCTCCCTCGCCTCTCATCCTCCCTCCCTCCCCCCTCTCATCCTCCCCCCTCCCTCTCATCCTCCCTCCCTCCTCTCATCCTCCTCCCTCCTCTAGCCTCTCATCCTCCCTCCCCCCTCTCATCCTCCCTTCCCTCCCTCTCATCCTCCCTTCCTCCCTCTAGCCTCTCATCCTCCCCCTTCCCTCTAGCCTCTCATCCTCCCTCCCTCCCTCCCTCTCATCCTCGCCTCCCTCCTCCCTCTAGTTCCTCTCACTCCTCCTCCTCCCTCCCTCTCATCCTCCCTCCTCTCCCTCATAGCCTCTCATCCTCCCTCCCTCCCTCTCATCCTCCCTCCCTCTAGCCTCTCATCCTCCCTCCCTCCTCTAGCCTATCCTCCTCCCCCCTCACCTCTCATCCTCCCTCCCCCTCTAGCCTCTCATCCTCCCTTCCCTCCTCTAGCCTCTCATCCTCCCTCCCCCTCTCATCCTCCTCCCTCTAGCCTCTCATCCTCCCCCCCCTCTCATCCTCCCTCCCTCTAAGCCTTCTCACTCTCCCTCCCTCCCTCTAGCCTCTCTCCTCCCTCCCCCCTCTCATCCTCCCTCCCCTTAGCCTCTCATCCTCCCTCCCTCTAGCCTCTCATCCTCCCTCCCCCCTCTCATCCTCCCTCCCTCTTCCTTCTCTCCCTCTGTGCTGCAGAAGACATTGTCTATGGCACTCCGTGTTGGACGTTTTCCAACTTTTCTAAGGTGTGTATGTATTGTTCTCATCATGGGAGGAAAGGGGGAAAAAGAGCATCTGAAATTCACCACCTATTGTAAATGTAAATAACAAAAGAGATTTAAGAGATAATGTTACACTGGGTATCTCTGCCAAAGCATATATACTACCCTATCTATCAATAAACACTGTGTTAGTTAGTCATAATACATCTGTATTTAGGGCTGTACAGACAGGCAGACCAGGAGGGATTTAGTGAAGTGCAGTCCATTACGTAACATTATAAGTCCACCCTTGCCAACTCACTAATGCCAAGACTCTGAACGACAGGCTGATACAGCTCCTCTGAACTGAGATGTCAAATCTGTCAGAGCAGCCCAATTTCTTAAAAGACACGTCACAATAATAACTCAACATTATTTGATGTAAGAAATGTATGCTTTTCCGTTCACAAGTCATTGACTGATTTAATATCTGAAGGTTGTCCTGTTCAGAGAGAGTCTGCTTCCACTGAGAAGAGACGTGATTGGCAGATACAATAACAGAATAGTTGTTGATGAATAAACAGATGCTGAAAGAAGTGAATTATGGGATGGGCGTATGTTCATAACTACTGCCAATGAAATGCTCTTTTGATATGATACTGATACTGACTGGGTATGTCATTGACAGCTGCCTCTACTGTAAATTCACAGCTCACTGCCAATTACGTCCAGAGTGAGACGAACAGGGTGAACAGAACAGTCACAGAGTAAGGTAACACACTACGTAATTTCTGAAGACTGGAAATGCAGGTTTTTTTCTTCAGTCTCGGAAAGTAGGGGAAGGAGAAAGAAATCAGAGAACAGAATCAGTTCGATTCCAGACATTTTGGCTTAGAACAGCTAATAAAAATAAATCAAAACTTCTCGTTTTTGTCTAAAGCTACAGTTTCTTGTGCATTTTTTAAACCATTAAGATATTAGAGGCTACTATCAATTTAAATTAGGCCTTGGTTGTACTACATGTCTCCCAGTCCATTAAATAATAATACTTCATGTTATTTCTGGAAAGATTCCACAATACTCAATAAGTTGGAATAGTGAAGTGTGTATATTTGGCTGCTTTGTGCACGTTCTCCCGTTCAGAGACGGTTACATGGCAGTCACAAAGCAAAGACAACAGAGCGAACAAGCCTTTTTTCACTGTGGGACCTTCCTTTCCCAGGTGTTCCACTAAAGTGTGGTCTGGGTAGTGTTCAGTAGGGAGAAAATGTTTTGAAACAGGGGGGTACAAACTGAACATGCCCAAGTAGAGCACCGAGCTCTGGAAAGTACCATGCTGGAATTTCTTTGGAAACTATTTATGTATATCAATGAATAAAGTGCTACAGTTTGAGTATACTTAAGAACAATTCATTCAAACAGAACAATTCAAACAGACAGATCCACGTGAATGTTTATGTACCCAAACAATTTGTAAGATTCTAGTACTGAATACAGAAATAGTCGCAGCAGAATCTGAGAATGGACCAACATCTACTGAGAATGACTGGGATTCCTAATGAAACGACATTCTCTGGGATACAGCATCATTCCACACTGAGTGTTCTAATTCATCCGCCCTCCCTCCCTCCCCTCCCGCTCACCCCTCCCGCTCACCCCTCCCTCTCTCTCCACAGCTGTGTGAGTCTGCTGATGTTTGGGGATGTGCTGTGAAGGGACAATACAGGGATGATATTTTGTACTGTTCCTCAACCAAACTATGTGTCTACTTCTTGGGTAACATGATAGCTCATTGTGAGATGGAGTGAGCTCATTGGTTCACGTGAACTGTCATCACTCTTCATCTGACCCAATGTCTCACCCCCTTGTTTGCAGTCCCTACTCATGTTGACAAGCGACAACTGAATTCCAGGGGTGAAATATGTGCACAGAGAGGAGTGACAGGACTGATTGTTAGTCTTTGTAGCCATAGATCCTGTTGCACCCTCTTTTGCTCTCAGAACAGCCTCAATTCATCTGGGAATTAACTGAAAGGTGTTGAAAAATCCCATGTTGATTCCAATGCTTCCCATAGTTGTGTTAAGTTTGCTGGATGTCCTTTGGGTGGTGGACCATTCTTGATACACACAGGAAACTGTTGAGTGTGAATCCCCATCATCATCATCACTATCCCTGCTCTACATTTCCTCTGTGATGTCACTGTAAATCCACCAAATACATATCTTAGTGTTACGCACGCCTCTAAGAACCGGGAAAGCAACACCCTGCTACAACTCAACTCCCCGTGAAGTGAAAGAGGTATGGGACTGTATGTATGAGTAAGGATGAAAAAAGGCAGAGAATTTACCGTTTACTAGGAATTTATTCCTTCACACGGTAATATGGGGGAAAGGGGCTGGACGGAACCAAAGCAAAGAAAGTAAATATCAAAGCCCCCTCTCCTACCTTACCTGCCTACCCACTACTTACCTAACTTAGCACCACCTGGTGCGCTAACCAAAATACAGGAGGTGGTCCGCCCAGGTCTTACCTAGTGTGCCTAGACAGTGAATATACTACGGGTATATGCTTGCCTAAGCACTCCCTAGGTCCCTTCCCCCCTGGGAACAAACGAAACAGAATTTTACAAAAAATTTCAATAATCAAAACACTGCATCCTATTGACACACAAAAGACATGACTGCACGCCGCATGTGCATTAGCCCAAATGTCTCTCTTCTCTTCGCAAAAACGCATGAAGTTGCATTATGACAAAAAGGCTGTTGGCTGTTCTTTTGCACCAGGGTATCAAGTTGTAGTTTTGTTGCCAATCCCTGGCTCCTCTCTGTCGGCACGTTTTTCTGGACCATATCTTGTGGAAAAGAAACGCAGTGACACCAATTATGTGATAAAGACCCCAGATCGAAGGCGTTCTTCCCGTGTGTGTCATGTTAACATGCTAAAAGCATATTATGTACGTGACTCTCCAGACAGCTCCTCATGTAAGCCGGTCCAGCCTGCCGTCTCCAGTGTGGCTGCGGTGGTGCTGAAGCCTTAGTTTGATCGTCATCCAAATGTTCCATTTGAGAGGGTAACTTCTTCAGCATCTCTGAATTACATAAGTGTTCACACTGCTGTAACGTATGGCGTAACTCCAACCCGTCCTCCTTATCCTCCTCTAGGTCCCAGCCAGGCTTCAGCACCACCGCAGCCACACTGGAGATGGCGGGCTGGACCGGCTTACTTGAGGAGCTGTCTTGAGAGTCAAGTACATAATAGGCTTTTAGCATGTTAACATGGCACACACGGGAAGAACGCCTTCGATCTGGGGTCTTTATCACATAAAGACTGTTTATGTGATAAAGACTGTTTTTGCGAAGAGGAGAGAGACTTTTGGGCTAACGCACATGCGGCGTGCAGTCTCTCCCGCATCTTACTGACATAATCTAACACATTTTTAGGGGCGCTACTGGGTGTAGGAGATAAGATATGCTCCTTCAACACTTTCAGCGGACCCCGTGGGGTGTGTCCAAACACAAGGTCAGCAGGGCTGAACCCTAAGGACTCCTGTATTGTTTCCCTAATAGCAAATAGGACAAAGGGCACCCCCTCATCCCAATCGGTACTGGTATCCATGCAATACTTGCGTAGCATTGCCTTCAGCGTCTGACACCAGCGTTCGAGAGCCCCTTGACTCTCTCGATGATACGGACTGGAGACCTGATGGGAAATACACAGCGTCTTGAACCCATTTGAAAACAGTTTGGACATAAAGTTGGATCCCTGATCAATTTGGATTGCTTTAGGGAGTCCAAACGTAGAGAAGAACTTCACCAGTGCCTTCACCACAGTCTTAGCCGTTATAGTACGGAGAGGAATAGCCTCTGGGTATCGAGTAGCACTGCACATTATTGTTAGTAAGAACTGGTTACCTGACCTGGTTTTCGGCAATGGACCTACACAATCAATTATCACTCTTTCAAACGGTTCCCCCACCACAAGAATCGGGCAGAGCGGTGCTCGAGGAACTGTTTGATTCGCTTTCCCAGTGAGTTGACATACGTGACATGTTTTACAAAATTGGACCACCTCAGACTTCAAACCTGGCCAGAAAAAAATGTCGAAGGACTCGGGTTATAAGTCTTTGTGATCCCCAAATGTCCAGACCACGCCTGGTCATGGGCGAGTGACGGCACCTGCTGTCGGAACGGTGAAGGAACAACCACTTGACACACTTCACTCCAGTCATTTACGGTGTCATGAGCTGCCCATTTCCGCATCAAAACTCCTGCTTCCATAAAGTAAATTAGCTAACACAACATGCAATTGGAACACAGGAGTGATGGTTGCTGATAATGGGCGTCTGTACACCTATGTAGATATTCCATAAAAAAATCTGCTGTTTCCAGCTTCAATAGTCATTTACAACATTTACAATGTCTACACTGTATTTCTGATCAATTTTATGTTATTTGAGTGGACAAAAAAATTGCTTTTCTTTCAAAAACAAGGACTTTTCTAACTGACCCCAAACTTTTGAACAGTAGTGTACACTGCTGCCATCTAGTGGCTAATATCAAATTTGCGCCTAAACTGGAATAATACAATGTGGCCTTTCTCTTGCATTTCAAAGATGATTTAAAAAATATATAAATGTGTTTTTTTACCAGATTATCTTTTACCAGATCTAATGTGTTATATTCTCCTACATTAAATTCACATTTCCACAAACTTCAAAGTGTTTCCTGTCAAATGATATATGCATATGCATATGCTTGCTTCAGGTCTTGAGCTACAGGCAGTTAGATTTGGGTATGTCATTTTAGGCGAAAGACACAAGTTTGAACAGGTTTGAACAGGTTTGAACACTAAGACACAGGTTTAAACAATAAGACAGCGGTTTGAACACTAAGACACCGGTTTGAACACTAAGACACAGGTTTGAACAGGTTTGAACAGGTTTGAACACTAAGACACAGGTTTGAACACTAAGGCACAGGTTTAAACACTAAGACACAGGTTTGAACACTAAGACACAGGTTTAAACACTAAGACACAGGTTTAAACACTAAGACACAGGTTTAAACACTAGGCCACAGTTTAAACACTAAGACACAGGTTTAAACACTAAGACAGCAGGTTTTAAACACTAAGACACAGGTTTAAACACTAAGACACAGGTTTAAACACTAAGACACAGGTTTAAACACTAAGACACAGGTTTAAACACTAAAACACAGGTGTAACACCTAAGAAACAGGTTTAAAACCTAAGGCACAGGTTTAAACACTAAGACACAGGTTTAAACACTAAGGCACAGGTTTAAACACTAAGACACAGGTTTAAACACTAAGACACAGGTTTAAAACCACTAAGACACAGGTTTAAACAATATATACTATTTTCCTATAAGTATAAGGACACAAAAACACAGACTAGACAGGTTATCTACAGGTGACTTAGACAGGTCTATCTACAGGTGACCTAGACAGGTCTATCTACAGGTGACTAGACAGGTCTATCTACAGGTGACCTAGACAGGTCTATTACAGGTGACCTAGACAGGTCTATCTACAGGTGACCTAGACAGGTCTATCTACGGTGACTTAGACAGGTCTATCTACAGGACCTAGACAGGTCTATCTACAGGTGACCTAGACAGGTCTATCTACCGTGACCTAGACAGGTCTATCTACAGGTGACCTAGACAGGTCTATCTACAGGTGACCTAGACAGGTCTATCTGACAGGTGACCTAGACAGGTCTATCTAACAGGTGACCCTAGACAGGTCTATCTACAGGTGACCTAGACAGGTTATCTGAAGGTGACATAGACAAGTCTAATCTACAGGTGACCTAGACAGGTCTATCTACAGGTGACCTAGACAGGTCTATCTACAGGTGACCTAGACAAGTCTATCTACAGGTGACCTAGACAAGTCTATCTACAGGTGACCAAAACTCAGCAAAAAAGGAAACGTTCCTTTTTCAGGACCTTTTCTTTCAAAGATAATTCGTAAAAAACAAAATAACTTCACAGATCTTCATTGTAAAGGGTTTAAACACTGTTTCCCATGCTTGTTCAATGAACCATAAACAATTAATGAACATGCACCTGTGGAACAGTCCAAGTTCTCATTTACAACTGCGACCCTGACTGCAGCATTGAAGGTCCCCAAGAACACAGTGGCCTCCATCATTCTTAAATGGAAGATGTTTGGAAACACTAAGACTCTTCCTAGAGCTGACCCCCTGGCCAAACTGAGCAATCGGTGGAGAAGGGCCTTGGTCACTGACAGAGCTCCCAATTTCCTCTGTGGAGATGGAAGGACAACCATCTCTGCAGCACTTCACCAATCAGGCCTTTATGGTAGAGTGGCCAGACTTCAGCAAAAGGCACATGACATCCCGCTTGGAGTTTGCCAAAAGGCAACTAAAGACTCTCAGACCATGAGAAACAAGATTCTCTGGTCTGATGAAACCAAGATTGAACTCTTTGGCCTGAATGCCAAGCGTCACGTCTGGAGGAAACCTGGCACCATCCCTACGGTGAAGCATGGTAGTGGCAGCATCATGCTGTGGGGATGTTTTTGAGGGGCAGGGACTGGGAGACTAGTCAGGATCGCGGCAAAGATTAATGGAGCACAGTACAGAGGTCCTTGATGAAAACCTACTCCAGAGCGCTCAGGACCTCAGACTGGGCCAAAAGTTCACCTTCCAACAGGACAACAGCCCTAAGCACACAGCCAAGACAATGCATGAGTGACTTCGGGACAAGTCTCTGAATGTCCTTGAGTGGCCCAGCCAGAGCCCGGACTTGAACCCGATCTAACATCTCTGAAGAGACCTGAAAATAGCTGTGCAGCAACGCTTCCCATCCAACCTGACAGAATTTGAGAGGATCTGCAGAGAAGAATGGGAGAAACTCAAATATAGGTGTACCAAGCTTGTAGCCTCATACTCAAGAAGACTCAATGTTGTAATCGCTGCCAAAGGCGCTTCAACAAAGTACTGAGTAAAGGGTCTGAATACTTATGTAAATGTGATATTTCAATTTTTTTTCTAAAAATCTGTTTTTGCTTTCTCATTATGGGTTATTGTGTTTAGATTGATGAGAGGAAAAAAAATATTTTAAATAAGGCTGTAACGTAACAAAATGTGTAAAAGAATTAAGGGGTCTGAATACTTTCCGAAGGCACTGTATATGCATGCAAAGTTTATATGTAATTGAAAACGTACCTGTCCTGCAGAAAACCAAGTTCAGTTGTTTCTTTATGTTCGAAGTCAGTAGTTTGGGAGAGAGAGTTGGAACAGTTTATTTATCCACTGGCTACGGAACACGTTTTGGCTCCTCCTGTCTCTAAGATGTTTAACTTTCATTGGCTATTTCTCTATACTTGTAGTTCACTAAGTGGACGAGAGACAGTTGACTTAGGCCTATTATGAAACACTCATGGTGAAAGCATTAATAAAGAGCTTTCATTTATTTTACTTCTAAAAAAGTAAATATAATTTTTTAATATGATGAAGCAACCTTATCGCCACAATTGAACTTCAGCAATCAATTCCAAAATATTTATGCATGAAAATAAATAAGAAACATAATATTGGAAGACTTTCTCTGGGCTCAACTACTTGTAAAGAAAGTTGGCCCTATCCCATCAGCCTTGGAGCTATAGCTGCCCATATCCTGTAGCAGGCTTGGTGACGGATGTTAATGTACAAAAATCTGTCAGAGCAATGAAAACAATCCTATAACTCTGTCTGATTCCACACCTGCAAAAACAAGAGGGGATCCGTGATGCTGTCCAGGTGGAAACATCTGATTCTCCCTTTAAACAGTTGAAGGTAGATGGGAGATCATACAACTCAAAGAGCATTGGGTAAAACATCAGGGCTTTAAATAAAGATGTGGGTAGGCTAATAACTAGTTTGTTCCTATCAGGTCCGTAACCAGGGTTTGAGTATTAGTGAGGCTAATAACTAATTTATTACTATCAGGTCCGTAATCATATTCAAAGGACAGTATAGTAGTCTACATATACCTATGTCTACATCCCTCCAAAAGCACCACGATCTATACAGACCTGGGTTCAAATAGCATTTGAAATCTTGCTTTAGCCTTTCTGGAGTGCAAAGGTGGGTGGGTTTTTCATTTTTGGGACTTTTCTATTGTTTCCATTGCAACAGGCAGCTCAATCAAGTGTCTATACCCAGAGTGATGGTTTCTGGCATAGTCCCTAAATCCACTCCCTTTCATCCACTCCTTCTGGGCACATAAAACAGTGCGGAAACGCAGGGCAGCTCCTGCCTGTAACCGTCCGTAGTTCTCCTGACAATGAGATTAATTTGTCTGGGCTATGCTCATTTCAGATCACTTAACTGTATCATGATTTATTAGGAAAAACTGTAGCTCCTCCAACTGGTAGGATACAGACATTTATCATTATACACTACTGTACACTTAAGTTCCACAAGATCCATATAACATGACCATACTGTCACATCCTTGCCATTATTACCACAAAAAAAGAAGCAATCCGAGACAATTACTGAAAGAGGCATGTTTTCAGTTCCTTTATTTAATTTCCACCATACAAGCCATGAAAAGTCAAAATGTTCAAACTGAGTCCAATACTTCCTATCGTCATCATTTAGGATGACTGTGGGTATAACACATTACAGGACTACAGTATCAATATCATTTACACATTTACAGTTTTAGGGCTTAACTAAATGATAGTCAGCATTTCCTTAAATGACCCAAGATAATAACCACTATGACAGATGGATAGAGGATAAACATTTAAAAAAAGAGTTTCAAACACGAGACACACCAAACATTCAGTAGCATACATGCATGTCGCTCGTGTAAAAAAAAAAAAAAATCAAGCATCTCAATAAATGCCCCATAAAACCATGTAAAACAGATGTAACATACAGTACAACATTCATAAGGAGTGAATCATGTATTACAATCACTACAAGTGGTTGTTGTTTGGTCATCAATTCACAATCATTTTTGTTATCGTCAACCTCTGAAATGTAATATATTAAGTTACACAAGAAAATATGATTTAAAGTGGATTTGTCTAAACATGTGCATCAGTCAAATCTTTAAAAACAAGCCACTATATTAATAATTGTACCCTCATAAAAAGGTGCCATCTTTAGTAGCACTGTATTTAATTGCAAATGCAGTGGTGTTCAGTGTAGAGCATGACCTAAACTATGTTAAGTATACTCTTAAGTTAACACTTGACTCAAATGTTTGTTGTCACTAAATGAAATAAGTCACAAAAAATGACATTGATAAGTTGGGTAGAGAAGAAAAGGTATGATGGGGATATTTTCCTTTGAACAGTAAAAATTGAAATAAATGATACAATGATACAGCAAATCCTTAATCTGACTTTATTACAGCATGTAAATGTAGGTATTTTATGAATAAGCGCTACAGTTATTTCATATGAAAGTCTCTCAAACTAGCACGTAGCCTATAAGACGACATCACAGGAAGTTGGTGGCACCTTAATTGGGGAGAATGGGTTCGTGGTAATGGCTGGAGTGGAATGGTATAAAATACACCAGACACATGGTTTCCATGTGTTTGATGCCATCCCATTAGCTCCGATCCAGCCATTATTATGAGCCGTCCTCCCCTCAGCAGCCTCCACTGGAAGACACGTTCTTATCAAGTTTGACCCATTGGTTTCAACAACATTTACAGCAATTCTATACTAAAAAAGCTTCACACAATCACCGCTCGGTCTTGGAAAGAATAGCCAGGCTGTCAGTCCCACTGAGGTAATACTTGTTATAAAAGGTGCTTTTAAAGAGTTCTGAGAAATAAATTAACCTGTACTTGTTAGTGCTGGCTCATCACCTGCTTGATTCTGTCAGTCATAATTCCCCTGTAAAAACTAGCTACATTGGCATTGCAAAAGTCCTACAGAAAATATTGGCAATGAAGGCACGTGCGACAGATCTTTCATAAAATTGTTTTGTTGGGGACACATCTTCATATTTCCTCAATTCCAAAGAACCTCAATACAAGGGTCAGCCTATTATCTTGTTAATGATAACTTTGAGGGTTATATCTTGGCAAACAGAAGTTATATCTAGTAAGCACAGCACTTAACAGGAAGACAAACTTTCTTGTTTCCACGTTGTACCAAATAGGGTCCAGTCCATACCACAATGATGCAGTCAGTTGACTACAATTCAGAATGACTAGAACCCAGTTGACTAAATTCTACAATCCAGGATCTAGAATGACTATAATCCAGTTGATTAGATTCTACAATCCAGAAAGAGTCTAGTCATTCTAGATTCTCGGGTCTCTAATCTAGCCAAACAGATTCTAGTCAATTTGGCTAGCTTAAAGAATTGATCATCTAAAATGACTAGAATCCTGTTGACTATATTCTACAATCCAGAATGTCTAGAATCCTGTTGACTATGTTCAGGCCGTTTGTTTGACCTTACCCTGGTCCTCCACCTTCCTGATGGCTGCCTGGATGGCTTTCTGGTCTCCCAGGAGCTGCATGGGTTTGGTGGGCCGGAAGTTCTCATCCAGCTCAATCAGAATGGGTGTCCCAGTGGGTAATGTCACATTGACGATATCAGCATCTGAAATACCTGTTGATATAAATATTGAATGTTGTGTTCTGTAAACTACAGTAAAACAACCATAAACAATAAAAGCGTTAGCACAGCTTTCGCCCATGCTGTTATGTAAAGCGCTAGCAACATGACCAATTAAAACCAAAATACACAGATAAAGTTATTCCCTTATTATGTGTACATCTAGATCTTTACACATTCGCAATTTTTTTGGTCCAGCTACATAACGTTGATAATTTATAACAATAACGGCCTATAAAGTAACTGGCTGGCCAGCTACGACAACCGTTATCTCTATAAGCCTGTGGGGAAGATTAAAGGTCAATGTGGATCTAATGGCAGTAGCCTGATGTAACATAAACCTAGTGGCCTTTTTGTACAAGTTCAACCGCGTGCCATTTCTGGAACTAATATACAGTATATTCCTCTCATCCAAATGAGAGTGAATGATAGTTACGAACTAGGTCTAAAACATGGAGGGCCTAGCAAACTCCAATACAAGGGCCTTTGTGGATTCAAACGCAAGTGAAAGTGGCCATGCAGCTCATACTAAAATCTGCATGAACAAAAGAGAACAATAGCAGTGCAGCAAAAGTCAATGGTAATAATGGTACTGCAACTGATGCAGTCCAGCCGAGCAGGGTTGGCACACAGAGACACACACAGACACACGAGGAGCCACCAGGCATACCTTCCAGGTGTTTCAGCAGGGCCCTGCAGCTATTCCCATGCCCAGAGATGAGCACCAATTTCCCCTGTTTGATCTCCGGCACAATAGTGCCGTCCCAGTATGGCTGGAGCCTCTCCAAGACATCCTTCAGGCTCTCCGACTTCGGAAGATCCTCTTTAGACACGTCACAGGTAGAATACCGGCGGTCATTGTAGATCTCCAGGAAGTACGGGTGTGATTCGTCGATAGGGGGGGGCGTGAGGTCATAGCTCCTCCGCCACTGTTTCACCTGCTCCTCACCATGGTTTAGGGCCATCTCAGCTCTATTCAGCCCAATCAGGGCACCATAATGGCGCTCGTTGAGTCTCCACGTCCTGACCACGGGGACCCACTCCTGCCCCATGGCTTCCAACAACAGCCAGGCTGTGTGGATGGATCGGCCGAGCAGGGAGGTAAATACTACATCCAGGTGGTAGCCTGCTTCCTTCAGGAGGTGACCGCACGCCAAAGCCTCCTTGACCCCGTCCTCACTCAGCCTCTGGTCCACCCAGCTGCAGAAGCGGTTCTCTTTGGTCCAGGCTCCTTCTCCATGCCTCATCACAAAGACTTTGTACTTGGACATCCGGAACGACTGTCTGGCAGCAGCAGCCTGTACGGTACACAAACAATGGGTTTACAGTAACTAGATGAGGGTGATGCTGGACTAGTGCAGTCACATATAGTACTGTACTGTGGCCAGACACTTTACCACAGAAGTGAAAAACATTATTCAACAAGTCTCTTGATGAGTTTCATCGACCTAAATATCCAACTATATTTCAGTGGTGTTGTATATTATTAGCTATACACAACTCCACTCACTAGAGCCTAATATTTTACTGTTACTATGTAACTGCTGTTACTAAGCTTACTGTCAGAAGCAGTAGCCATGTCATTTATTCTGCGGCTGAGGGGGTGGGTCTAGTGGGGTCAGCAAATGTCCGGCATTTCGAGTGGTTAAAAGGCTACATGCCAACACAACGGGTTTTATTTAACCCCAAATTAAACAGGGTAATTCAGTAACTAAACATGGAAATGTGGCTATTGCACATTCCATAATTAATACCTTTTACATCAACAGTCAAATGGTTAAAAAAAAAAAAAAAAAAGCTAGCTGGGACGCCTTATGCACTTGTCATCTCATTGGTAGGCTGCTAGCGGGCATGCGTTTACGCGCAAGACTGTAAGACGGCAAGCTACAAAACATACATGTACCGGAACATGCATCATAATAATAGCATGAATACTCTCTTACCCTGCGAGTTACAAGTCCGTCCCAATAGTCGTTCGTGTAGTCGTGACTGTTGACAGTAATTTGGACAACCATCGAGAGCATTTAAGAAGTCCGGGATTGAAAGCTTGTGGTCCAATCGAAACGGAAAAGCTCACGTTTAGGGCGGGATTTGTGTCATGTGTGCTGCCCATATGTGGAGAGATGACAGAAAAGGGCTCTCTGGAACGGTCGTCATGGGGAAGAAGGCGTGGCATGACGGATTCTACTAGCTACATTGTAACAGCCACTGAACGTGGCTAGACAGTAAAGTATATTCTATGTCAATGTTTTGCTTGCCAAAAACTACAGTATGAACTATGATTGATCCACAATGCAAATTACACGCACACGCACACACACACACACACACGCGATCAACTTTGTGGAATAAACTGTGTGCAGCTGACGGTTGACCATACATGTGTCAATGATAACACAAGTAATTTATTGTCAGTAACACAATCATATTTGGATAACTTCTAACATCCAACATTTTGCGTGTCCATACCATATAATATACACTACCGTTCAAAAGTTTGGGGTCACTTTAGAAATGTCCTTGTTTATGAAAGGAAAGCACATTTTTTGTCCATTGAAATAACATCAAATTTATCAGAAATAGAGTGTAGACATTGTTAATGTTGTAAATGACTATTGTAGCTGGAAACGGCTGATTTGTTTATGTAATATCTACATAGACGTACAGAGGCCCATTATCAGCAACCATCACTCATGTGTTCCAATGGCACGTTATGTTAGCTAATCCAAGTTTATCATTATAAAAGGCTTACTGATCATTAGAAAACCCTTTTGCAATTATGTTAACACAGCTGAAAACTGTTGTCCTGATTAAAGAAGCAATAAAACTGTCCTTCTTTAGAGTAGTTGAGTGTCTGGAGCATCAGCATTTGTTGGTTATAGGCTCAAAATGGCCAGAAACAAAGAACTTTCTTCTGAAACTCGTCAGTCTATTCTTGTTCTGAGAAATGAAGGCTATTCCATGCGACTAATTGCCAAGAAACTGAAGATCTCGTACAACACTGTGCACTACTCCCTTCACAGAACTGCGCAAACTGGCCCTAACAAGAATAGAAAGAGAAGTGTGAGGCTCCAGTGCACAAATGAACAAGAGGACAAGTACATTAAAGTGTCTAGTTTGAGAAACAGATGCCTCACAAGTTCCCCACTGGCATCTTCAATAAATAGTACCCGCAAAACACCAGTCTCAATGTCAACAGTGAAAATGAAACTCCGAGATGCTGGCCTTCTACAACATTAACAATATCTACACTATATTCCTGATCAATTTGATGTTATTTTAACGGACAAAAAAAATAGCTTTTCTTTCAAAAACCAGGACATTTCTAAGTGACCCCAAACTTTTGAACGGTAGTGTATATAATAACAACATTCCATAACATATTACATAAAGATAATACATTATTTACCATTGAGTGACTATAATTATCATATGATATAAATGTGATTTGGGTGCACACACAAAACACATGTACACATAACAACGCAAGAGACTCTGTATCTACGTAAAACCATACAAACTAACTTTGTTCCTTGACTGTCATAATGTAAGTTAAACACTGAGAAGTCATAATGATGTCATCGTTCCTCCCGTGGCTATTAGGAAGCAGCGAACAGCTTCTTTCTGCCCTCCATGCCAGACATGGCATCCACATTCTTACGCCAATCAGTCACTGCCTCTTTCTGTGGGGATGACAGAAGTATTGCACACACAGTTGTATTGCAGGTGCACATTACAACAAAAAAATAAGTAATGAAAAGAAAGCATTGGGACAGGCTGCACTGTGCAGTGAATGTCCCTCTTACCTTCTCCTCCTCCTTCTTGACAGTCTTGAGGTTGGCCTTGAAGTCGACAGACTCTTTGATCTTGGCTCCCAGCAGGGCCCCCATCATGGCTTCAGCTGATACTCTCACCCTCTTCAGCTGAGGTCGCTTCTTGCCCTTCAGCTCAATGATCTTCGTGGTCAGATTTTCAATCTATATTGCCACGTAGCAAGGTGTCAAAAAAATAAAAGTCTCCATTTCTAAATAAAAGTTCCACATATCAACACAAATATTCACTCTGTGATAAAATTTCACTCCGTGGTAAGATTACCTGACTCAAAGCCACAAGAGGGTAGAACATATTTCAAACGTTACTGTCTGTACATTGATTTGATTGAAATGTTATTGTAAAAAATAAATGCATATGTTGCCTTTATGGTAATAATTATTTTTACAATATCGACCTGAACAAAGGTTTATTATATACTATTCTTCTTAATAAGATATCCCGTACTTGGATAGAGTATGCATTGAAAGATAATACATTGAAGTGAACTGTTTGTAATATTTGAATTTGAGAATCTGTGGATCGGGTACCTCTGCGTCACTTTTGGAAACTTTCATTGCGATGTCGTACCGCTCTTCATCAACAACATCAATTTTCTGATGCAGTTCTTTACAAAGAGTCTGTGCAGAGAAAGCAGATTCATATCTGAATATACCGTACTCATACCCATAGTACCTGAATATTTCAGAATATACCGAATGTACATAACTCAGACTGATGTACCTGTGTCACGTTCCTGACCTGTTTTCTSTTGTTTTGTATGTGTTTAGTTGGTCAGGACGTGAGCTGGGTGGGAATTCTATGTTGTGTGTCTAGTTTGTCTGTTTCTATGTCCAGCCTAATATGGTTCTCAATCAGAGGCAGATGGTAATCGTTGTCCCTGATTGAGAATCATATATAGGAGGCTTGTTTTGTGTTGGGATTTTGTGGGTGTTTGTTTCCTGTCTCTGTGTTTGTGTTCTGCACCAGATAGGTCTGTATCGGTTTTCACGGTTTGTTATTTTGTTTGTTGTTTGTAGTGTTCACTTGTTCGTTATTAAACATGTTGAACACTAGCCGCGCTGCATTTTGGTCCTCTCATTCACCCTTGGAAGAAAGCCGTTACAACCTGAATATACCTAAATATACAAACAAACTTGTATTCATAGTACTTTTCCTGAACATAACTAACTATACTGTAGTCATACTCATAGTAACCTACAGATTTGGTCATTTTGATCACTCTGTTGTCCCAGAGAATTTTCCTGAGCCACAGGATTTACATGAATTCACTGAAAATCTGCAGTTCTCCTTCTCTCTCGCTTGCTCAAATGCTAAAGCACCAGACCAAATACATGTCCTACTACTGTAGGTCCTATCCAAACGCATTTCCTGTTAGAAATTATGACTTTTTTTGAGAATAATCAAATCTTCCTGCGGCAGAATTATTTTTTACTTCTGCGATGAAACTGATCAAATTAAGATCTGACACCTGTACATAAATATACCTGAACATTCCTAAATATACTTATACTCATAGTACTGTACCTGAACAGAAATTACTATACTCATAGTACTGTACCTGAATAAACATGAATATACGCATTACACTGTCCCTGAATAGAAGTGACTATACTCATAGTACTGTACCTGAACAGAAATGACTATACTCATAGTACTGTACCTGAATAAACATGACTATACTCATAGTACTGTACCTGAATAAACATGACTATACTCATAGTACTGTACCTG
>NC_036842.1:89471865-89552304 GCF_002910315.2 Salvelinus sp. IW2-2015
ATACTCATAGTACTGTACCTGAATAAACATGACTATACTCATAGTACTGTACCTGAATAAACATGACTATACTCATAGTACTGTACCTGAATAAAAATGTATATAGGCATTGTACTGTACCTGAATGGAAATTACTATATGCATAGTACTGTACATGAATATATATGACTATACTCATAGTACTGTATGTGAATATACATGACTATACTCATAGTACTGTACCTGAATAAAAATGAATATACTCATAGTACTGTACCTGAATATAAATTACTATATGCATAGTACTGTATGTGAATATACATGACTATACTCACAGTACTGTACCTGATTAGAAATGACTATACTCATAGTACTGTACCTGAATATACATGACTACACTCATAGTACTGTACGTGAATATACATGACTATACTCATAGTATTGTACCTGAATATACATGACTATACTCATAGTAATGTATCTAAATAATATTCCTATATTAATAGTACCTGCAGGTCCTGTACAGACAGCCCAGATAGCTTCAGTGCTGGGACTCGTTCACTCAGTGTGTTTTCTCTGTCAATCACCTTCTGCTCCTTTTCAGCCACCAACATAGCCATGGCCTTCTTCACCAATTTGGTCTGGGAAACAACACCATATAATTACTTTATACTATAATGTATTAGCAGTGTACTTGTAGCATAACTGCTATGGTGTTTTATATATCTATGTATACGTTAGCCACAAATCACAACTGACACACATTATGGAGAAGTGTTGTTTAGTTGTGACTGTGACAGTAACAGGGAAGTAAGACAGGAAAGCTACCTTCAAGAAGAGTCTGCGAGATGCAGAGATCTTCGACTTTGGTTTTGGCTGAAATGAGGACAGAGAAGATGTCTTAAGCTCATTGCTAAAAAAAGAATAAACAATAATATTCATGATCAATATTTTCATGTTAAATTATTAATTGGCTTTTATGGACAGTACCCTTGAAATGTTTATCTTTGTATTGTTGCTGCCTCAAATTAGCTGATGTAACAAGGGCTTTATATAACACATTTGACTGATTTGATCAAAAGTCCTGAAATCCAGAATCCAGAATATAAAATACCCTGATTTTCATGCTATGCTGCAACTGCACCTTCTAGGCCAGCGCAGTGAAGCATAAATTATTGTGATAATAGACCGGTATCCCTTCTTTCTTTTCTTTCCAAAACACGTGAGTGTGCTGTCTCTGACCATCTCTCTCTTTATCTCTCTCAGAACGACCTTCTTGACCCTAACCAGTCACGGAGACTCTCCGCTCTGCCAAAGCTGACTCTCTCTCCTCTGTTCTCATCCTCCTACTGTAGATCTATCCTCTGCCTTCAATATCCGTGAACCATCAGATCCTCCTCTCCACCCTCTCAGGGCTGGGCGTCTCTGGCTCTACACACTCTTGGATTGCATCCTACCTGGCATGTCGCTCCTTTATGTATTTGTTTTGAGCCGTTGGCGGTAGGTGCACTTGATTCAGCAGGCCTAGCGCTGGGAAGGCAAAGTGTTCCCATTTTGAACCATTTAATGTGTCTGAAGGTAGAACTCTGCATACCCAGCATGCCCAGAGAGCAAATCAAGTGCACTTACAGGTCTACCGCTGGCCAATCAGATAGCTCACATTATAAAAAACATGACCCAAAGAGAGTCAATGAATATAGCAAAGAGCTGCTGTTTTTATGAGTCAGTTCATGTTTGTTGTTATTCAGCATTGTCAACACTTTGTTCAACACTTTTATAAGCCATAAAATGTGCGTTCTCCCTACTTCCACTCACGCTACAACCAGCACTGCAGCTGTAATGAATGAGTACAACCAGCAGTGCAGCTGTAATGAATGAGTACAACCAGCACTGCAGCTGTAATGAAATGCAGTAAACCCACTGAGCTGTAATGAAATGAGTACAACCAGCACTGCAGCTGTATGAATGAGTACAACCAGCACTGCAGCTGTAATGAATGAGTACAACCAGCATGCAGCTGTAATGAAGAGTACAACCCAGTGCAGCTGGGTAATGAATGAGTAAAACCAGCAGTGCAGCTGTAATGAATGAGTACAACAGCACTGCAGCTGTAATGAATGAGTAAAACCAGCATGCAGCTGTAATGAATGAGTACAACACAGCAGTGCAGCTGTAATGAATGAGTACAACCAGCAGTGCAGCTGTAATGAATGAGTAAACCAGCACTGCGCTGTATGAATGAGCTACAACCAGGCAGTGCAGCTGTAATGAATGAGTACAACCAGCAGTGCAGCTGTAATGAATGAGTACAACCAGCACTGCAGCTGTAATGAATGAGTATAGCAAAGTGTTCCCATAAGCTTGCATTGTTATTATTAGCGGCTTTTAATATCAAGGAATATTTCACTTTCTGGTAAAAAGAGTAACAACATGAATTGGTGCATGAGGCAGAAATGATTCAGTGCGACTTAAGTTTCGCTATCAGCTGGAAGACTGTCCCTTTTTTTCAGCAAAGGGAGCTCTCTCCCTCCCCTCACTGACCATCAGATGCAGGTCATCAGTACAGTAAAAAAACTAAGAAGCTCACTCAGCTGTGCCTCACAAGTATTACAACAAATAGTCTATTACCAGTGTGATAATATACCTAAATGTTTTTAATATAATTTCAAAATGGTCTGAGAAGAACAAAATTGGCAGGGCAATTACCAATATGCAGTGATAATGTATTGGGCCTATAGCTTACTGTACATACCTCATTGCTACAGAACAGTTTTTAATTGGTTAATGTTGCATAGTTTTTTAAAGTCATGTTAAAAAAAAATTGGAATGGTAGATCTCGGCTTGCGGTTTTACTCAGAAAGTGATCTTGATGACCACTGCTCTACAACATCCGAAGAGTACGAGCTTTCCTCACACAGGAAGCGGTGCAGATTCTAATCCAGGCACTTGTCATTTCCCGCCTAGACTACTGCAACTCTCTGTTGGTTGGGTTCCTCGCTTGTGCCATCAAACCCCTTCAACCTTCCTAAGTTCTCCCGTGTCACCCCACTCCTCCGCACACTACACTGGCTTCCAGTCGAAGCTTGCATCATCTTCAAGACTCTGTTGCTTGCCTATAGAGCAGCAAGGGGAACTGGCCCTCCTTGCCTTAAGGCTATGCTCAACATCCCAATACACATGTTGTTGTCTCACCTAGCTGTCTTAAGATGAATGCAGTAATTGTAAGTTGCTCTGGATAAGAGTGTCTGCTAAATTACTAAAATGTAAATGTAAATTACGTCTGTCAAGATGATCATTGTGTAAGGGCAGTGTTAATTTCTGCACATTTGTTCTGGTTTGAGTATGAAAATTCACTTACCGGCCTGGACCAACATCAGCCAATTGGAGAGAAAGAAACCAAAACCCCAAAAGAAGAAGATTGTCACATTTATGTTCTTTGCATATTGTTTACTGCAGTGACTATAGAATGTCTACACCCCCCTTGGAGTTCTTCACATTTTATCGTTACAAAGTGGGATTAAAATTGATTTAATTGTCAATTTTTTTAAACGATCTAAACAAAATACTCTGTAATGTCAAAGTGGAAGAAAAATTCGAACATTTATTAAATATGAATGAAAAATAAAACACTAATAAAGTATTCACCCCCGAGTCAATGCATGTTAGAAACACCTGTGGTAGCGATTACAGCTACACGTCTTCTTGGGTATGTCTCATAAGAGCATTGCACACCTCTATTGTGCAATATTTTCCCATTATTGTTTTAAAAATTCTTCAAGCTCTGTCAAGGTGTTGGGATCATGGTTAGACAGCAATGTTCAGGTCTTGCCATAGATTTCAAAGCAGATTTAAATTCAAAACTGGGCTTCTCAGGAAAATGCACTGCCTTCTTGGTAAGCAACTTCAGTGTAGATTTGGCTTTTGTTGGTTATTGTCCTGCTGAAAAGTGAATTCCTCTCCCAGTGTCTGTTGTAAAACAGACTGAAGCAGATTTTCCTCTAGGATTTTGCATGTGCTTAGCTACATCCTATTTCTTTTCATCCTGAAAAACTCCCCAATATTTGCCAATGTCAAGCATACCCATACCATGATGCAGCCACCACCATGCTTGAGAATAAGAAGACAGTTACTCAGTGATGTGTTGTGTTGGATTTGCCCAAACATAAGGCTTTGCAATTAGGCCAAAAAGTGTATTCCTTTGCCATGTTTTTTTTTTAGTATTACTTTAGTGGCTTATTGCATACAGTACATATGCATGTATTCTGTATATTTCTATTCTTCTTTTCACTCTGTGATTTAGGTCAATATTGTTGAGTCACTAAAATGTTGTTGATCTATCCTCATTCTTCTCCCATTACAGCCATTACACTCTGTAACTGATTAAAAATGTCCAATTGCCTCGTGGTGACATCCCTAAGCAGTTTCCTTCCTGTCTTGCAGCTCAGTTCAGAAGGACGACTGTATCTTTGAGGTGTCTGGGTGGTTTAATACATCATCCATAGCATAATTATTAACTTGACCATGCTTAAAGATATATACAAGGGCTTATTTGTTATTGTTACCCATCTACCAATCACCGCCTTTATTTATGAGGTTTTCGAAAGCGCCCTGGTCTTTATAGTTGAATCTGGGCTTGAAATTCAATACTTGAGTGCAGGACCTTACATACAGTATGTTGTATGTATGGGGGACAGAGGAAGGGGTAGTCATTAAAAAATCATGTCAACCACTATTATTTCATACAGAGTGAGTCCATGTAACTTATTATATGATTTGTTAAGCCACATTTTCACTTCTGAACTAATTTAGGCTTGCCTAAACAAACAGTTGAATACTTATGCGACGACTATATTTTGTATTAATTTGTCAAAAACAATTATAATGTTCTTTTCACTTCGAGTATTTTGTGTGGATCAATTACAAAAAATTACAATTAAATCTATTTCAATCCCACTTTGTAATACAACAAAATGTGGAACAAGTTCAAGGGGATGTAGACTATCTATAGTCACTGTATATGTTGACAGCAATGCAATGAAATATGAGACGTTGATACTTACGCTTCAGACATGGTTGCAGTTCTCTGTGTCTCCTACATATTTCACAATGTAAAAAAGTTAAACAGTTACAACAGACTGAAAGGCGTTTTCAGAACTACGTCATATTACAGTTTTCAGCGCGCCAAACTATAGCTAAACTATTTTACATAAAACAATACATTTAGTTCATTTTGATAATATTCCAATCTATTCTAGCAGATTATCAAATAAAAAACAATCTTGTTTCTTGATAACTACAGCAAATGACTGTAATAAAAACATACAACATAAAAATACAATACATGACCTTGGAGTAATAAAATAATGGTTGAAAGTCGGTATCGTTAACACACAATAAATCTGTCAGAGTAGTATTTAGTCTTTATTTTATTCAGTCTTTATTTAATTTAGGATTTAGATACATATCCGACTAGTGTTTAGTATTTGGGGCATTATCAAAGAATGCTAGTATGCAGATTTATAACTTGATTTAGAAAGGTCTTCTCCCAAGAGATCTCCTTTTTAGTATTGTGGACTTTAGACTTCATGAATTGTACACACAAATGGAGATGGAGTTATGAGGTCAAATAGCTAAACTGGTTAGCGATCTTCTGTAATATCTCACAAAAATCATATATATCAAACATACATAACAGAAAACAATTCTCTGGTTGTTTGCCAATTCATAAAATTACCATGAAATTTACCATGAAAACAAAAAAATGCAATAAAGTTCTGGTCTTACCTGATTGCAATAGAAATTGTTGGCAAACTAAAATAATCCTGACATAAATCACATGTACAAACTTCAACTTCAACTTGACATCTCTTTGTTGGGGTATCTACTTACACTGACAGCACGCTACTGTCAAAACATACACACAAAAAAATCCTTTACCACAATTAGATTTTACACTTTCCTCCTTTGAGGCGTTACGTTAATACTGGAAACTTACCTTTCAGGTGAAGAAAAGCTAATGTAACGTTACTAGTTGTCTTTGTGAGGCTGGAGGGATGAAAAGTAGGTTAATATATAGATTCTGGACCTCATGTGAGTGGCTCACCAAAATAGACCCTCTGTCCTCACCATTCTTATTATGTGTGACCTTCCACACATAGTAACTTGATTTGACTTTTAGTGGTGGTACTTTATATTCTACTGCATGTGATTTGAGAGTGTAAATAAATCTATATCATTGATACATTATATTTGGTGAACACAACCAGAGCACTTCAGAGAATTTGATTCGTGTCACATAACTAACTGTACAATGCCATGTCGTTTGGAAATTAATATTGATCACACTGTACCCGGACTGTTTATTATAAGAATTAAAAGTTCTCAAGGACTTAGATGCACACTACCGGTCAAAAGTTTTAGAACACCTTCTCATTCATGGGTTCTTATTTATTTTTACTATTTTCTACATTGTAGAATAATAGCGAAGACATCCAAACTATGAAATAACACACATGGAATCATGTAGTAACCAAAAAAGTGTTAAACAAATCAAAATATATTTTATATTGGAGATTCTTCAAATAGCCACCCTTTGCCTTGATGACAGCTTTGCACTCTCTTGGCATTCTCTCAACCAGCATCACCTGGAATGCTTTTCCAACAGTCTTAAAGAGGTTCCCACATATGCTGAACACTTGCTGGCTGCTTTTCCTTCACTTTGCGGTCCGACTCATCCCAAACCATCTCAATTTGGTTAAGGTCGGGGGATTGTGGAGGCCAGGTCATCTGATGCAGCATTCCATGACTCTCCTTCTTGGTCAAATAGCACTTACACAGCCTGGAGGTGCGTTGGGTCATTGTTCTATTGAAAAACAAATTATAGTCCCACTAAGCCCAAACCAGATGGGATGGCATATCGCTGCAAAAAGCTGTGGTAGCCATGCTGGTTAAGTGTGCCTTGAATTCTAAATAAATCCTGACAGTGTCACCAGCAAAGCACCACCACACTATAACACCTCCTCCTCCATCCTTCACAGTGGCAACCACACATGCGGAGATAATCTGTTCACCCGCACCGCGTCTCACAAAGACACGGCGGTTGGAACCAAAAATCTGTAATTTGGACTTCAGACCAAAGGACAAATTTCCACCGGTCTAATGTCCATTGTTCGTGTTTCTTGGCCCAAGTAAGTCTCTTCTTCTTATTGGTGTCCTTTAATAGTGGTTTCTTTGCATAAATTCTACCATGAAGGCCTGGATCACACAGTCTCCTCTGAACAGTTGATGTTGAGATGTGTCTGTTACTTGAACTATGTGAAGCATTTACTTGGGCTGCAATTTCTGAGGCTGGTAACTCTAATGAACTTATTCTCTGCAGCAGAGGGAACTCTGGGTCTTCCATTCATGTGGCAGTCCTCATGAGAGCCAGTTTCATCATGGCACTTGATGGTTTTTACGACTGCACTTGAAGAAACTTTAAAAGTTCTTGAAATTTTCCGGATTGACTGACCTTCATGTCTTAAAGTAATGACGGACTGTCATTTGTCTTTGCTAATTTGAGCTGTTCTTGCCATAATATGGACTTGGTCTATTACCAAATAGGGCTATCTTCTGTATACCACCCCTACCTTTTTACAACACAACTGATTGGCTCAAATGCATTAAGAAGGAAAGAAATTCCACAAATGAACTTTTAAGAAGGCACACCTGTTAAAACTTCTTTGGGAACGGGGGCAGTATTGAGTAGCTTGGATGAATAAGGTGCCCAGAGTAAACTGCCTGCTACTCAGGCCCAAAAGCTAGAATATGCATATAATTAGTATATTTGGATAGGAAACACTCCAAAGTTTCTAAAACTGTTTGAATGATGTCTGTGAGTATAACAGAACTCATATGGCAGGCAAAAACAGAAAGAATCCAAACAGGAAGTGGGAAATCTGAGGTTTGTAGTTTTTCAAGTCATTGCCTATCCAATATACAGTGTCTATGGGGTCATATTGCACTTCCTAAGGCTTCCACTAGATGTCAACAGTCTTTAGAACCTTGTTTCAGGCTTCTACTGTGAAGGGGGAGAGAATAAGAGCTGTTTGAGTCAGGGGTCTGGCAGAATGCCATGAGCTCAGTCAGGCGTTTGCCCGTGAGAGTTAGCTGCGTTCCCTTTCATTTCTAAAGACAAAGGAATTGTCCGGTTGAAACATTATTGAAGATTTATGATAAAAACATCCTAAAGATTGATTCTATACATCGTTTGACATGATTCTACGAACTGTAATATAACTTTTTTGACTTTTCATCTGAACTAAGTGATCGCGCGTTGAACATTTGGATTACTGGGCTAAACGCGAGAACAAAAGGGAGGTATTTGGACATAAATTATGGACTTTATCGAACAAAACAAACATTTATTGTGGAACTGGGATTCCTGGGAGTGCATTCCGATGAAGATCATCAAAGGTAAGTGAATATTTATAACGCTATTTCTGAGTTTTGTGACACCTCTCCTTCTTTGGAAAATGGCTGTATGTTTTTCTGTGACTTGGCGCTGACCAAACATAATCACAAGGTGTGCTTTCGCCGTAAAGCCTTTTTGAAATCTGACACAGCGGTTGCATTAAGGAGAAGTTTATCTATAATTCCATGCATAACACTTGTATCTTTTATCAATGTTTATGATGAGTATTTCTGTAATTTGATGTGGCTCTCTGCACTTTCACCAGATGTTTATTTGAGACAATGCATTTCTGAACATAACACACCAATTTCAAACGAGGTTTTTGGACATAAAGATGAACTTTATCGAACAAAACACACATTTATTGTCTAACATGGAGTCCTGAGAGTGCCATCCGGTGAAGATCATCAAAGGTTAGTGATTAATTTTAATGCTATTTCTGAGTTTTGTGACACCTCTCCTTCTTTGGAAAATGGCTGTATGTTTTTCTGTGACTTGGCGCTGACCTAACATAATCCCAAGGTGTGCTTTCGCCGTAAAGCCTTTTTGAAATCAGACACTGTGGCTGAATTAAGAAGAGTTTATCTTTCAAATGGTGTATAATACTTGTATGTTAGAGAAATTTTAATTATGAGATTTCTGTTGTTTTGAATTTGGCGCCCTGCAATTTCACTGGCTGTTGTTGAGGTGGCGTCCCACATATCCCAGAGAAGTTAATTGAAATGCATTCCAGGTGACTACCTCATGAAGCAGGTTGAGAGAATGCCAAGAGTGTACAAAGCTGTCATCAAGACAAAGGGTGGCTATTTGAAGAATCTCAAATATAAAATATATTTTGATTTGTTTAACACTTTTTTTGGTTACTACATGATTCCATATATGTTATTTCATAGTTTTGATGTCTTCACTATTATTCTACAATGTAGAAAATAATAAAAAAATAAAGAAAAACCCTTGAATGAGTAGGTGTTCTAAACTTTTTGACCGGTAGTGTACCTCTGTCAAAAATATTATATTTTGCACAAATTGGCAATAAATGTACAATATACACCCCAAGCCAATGGATATCCAGAGTATTTACTTCCTAAACAGAGAGAGTATATTAAGAGTACTGTCCTGTCTTCCACTGTTTGACTCGCTCTATGAAAAGAAAAATGGTTGAATCCCAATCCCTACCACAGCAATCCATAATGCCCCCATAATCATTTCACAAGCAGTTGATTTACAATTGAGTAAAAAGTTTATTTAATTGGTATCAATGTTGAAACAAGTAACTCTTGATGGGGTGTATATACACATTCAATAGTACATTTGTACAGTAGACAACCAATAATAGAGGAAAATAGCAACTTAGTGGGTCGAAGCAACGTTCTCCGACCTCAAGCTAACACTGCCATCATCAGGCAGTGGAGGATAATATTGTTCATCAAACAAGAAACTGCACTAGGAATACTACAAATAAAAAAGGATTGGCTTGTAACTTCCTGCATAAACGCATTGAAAATAAGGAAATGCATTTGCTCAAACACACTAATATTAAGTTTATTGTACACACACTATCTGTATTTCCTTCAACATTCTCATACAGTCATTTAAATCAAAACATTTATTTCACATACAAAAAAGAACAAATGTTTGTATTTATTTATTTTTCTTCTCCATGTGTTCACTCAGTTATCTCCTACAGTTATTCTTCATACCTTCAGTTGCCCTCTCCATTTCTGTTGCATCGTCTTTTATCTTCAATCATCAAAGCCATCATTGGAGGATAACGTGATAATCATCACTAATCTGCAAAACATTATGTATTATGTAAGTATTCACACTCCTTGACTTTTTGCAAATTGTTTTATGTTACAGCCTGAATGTAAAATGGATTAAAGTGAGATTTTGTGTCATATGTGGAATTATAAGTCCCCATAATGTCAAAGTGGAATTATGTTTTTAGAATTGTTTTGAAATTAATTAATTAAAAAGGAAAATCTAAAATGTCTTGAATAAATAACACCCTTTTTTATGGCAAGCCTAAATAAAATCATGAGTAAAAATGTGTTTAACAAGTCACATAATAAGTTGCATGGACTCTGTGTGCAATAATAGTGTTTAACATGATTTTTGAATGACTACCTCATCTCTGTACACACATACAGATAACTGTAAGGTCCCTCAGTTGAGCAGTGAATTTCAAACAAATTATACCACAAAGACCATGGAGGTTTTCCAATGCCTCACAAAGAAGGGCACCTATTAATATTTTAGATTTTTAAAATTAAATAAATGTAAATGCAGATATTGAATATCTCTTTGAGCATGGTAAAGTTATGAATTACCCTTTGGATGGTGTATCAATATACCCAGTCATTACAAAGATACAGGCTTCCTTCCTAACTTAGTTGCCGGAGGGGAAGGAAACCGCTTAGGGATTTCACCATGAGACCAATGGTGATTTTAAAACAGTTACAGAGTTTAATGGCTGTGATTGGAGAACACTGAGGATGGGTCAACTACATTGTAGTTACTCCACAATACTAACCTAATTGACAGAGGGAAAAGAATACAAAAATTCAAAAAATATGCATCCCATTTGCAACAAGGCACTAAGGTAAAACTGCGAAAATGTGGGGAAGAAATGTACTTTATTGTCCTGAATACAAAGCGTCATGTTTGGGACAAATTCAAATCAACACATCACTGAGTACCATTCTTCATATTTTCCAAGCATGGTGGTGGCTGCATCATGTTATGGGTATGTTTGTCATTGGCAAGGACTAGAGAGTTTTTTGGGGTGATAAAAATAAACATAATAAGTTAAGCACAGGAAAAATCCTAGAGGAAAATCTTGTTCAGTCTGCTTTCCAACAGAKACTGGGAGACAAATTCACGTTCCAGCAGGACAATAACCTTAAACACAAAGCCAAATACACACTGGAGTTGCTTACCAAGCAACACTGAATGTTCCTGAGTGGCCTAGTTACAGTTTTGACTTAAAAATGTCTGTCTAGAAATGATCAACAACCAACTTGAGTTTGAAGAATTTTAAAAGGAAGAATCTGCAAATATTGTACTAAGGTGTAATAAGGTGATTCTAACATGAATTCACTCAGGGGTGGGAATACGGATGTAAATGAGATAATTCGGTATTTCATTTTCAAGAAATTAGCAAAAATGTCTAAAAACATGTTTTGACTTTGTCATTATGGGGTATTGTGCGTGGATGGGCCAGAAACATGTTGAATCCATTTTAAATTCAGGCTGTAACACAACAAAAGGGGTATGAATACAATCTGAAGGCTCTGCAGGTTGAATGCTGGAATTGATCTTCTCAGTACAGATAATGTTTTGTGTACCTTTCAAGCATCAAACATCTTCTTTCTGCCCTCCATGCCAGACATGGCATCCACATTTTGACGCCAGTCGGTGACCTCTTCTTTCTGGGAGGACCAGAAATGTATTAGCTACACTAAATCAATCATTGAAAACAAACTACTTTGAGAATAAACAACAAGTTCATAATTTGTCCATAGAGATGAAAAGGTTCTCAGATTCCAACCGCCCGTGATAGTAGCTAAATAACATGTAAAAGCAAGTAGACATCTTGTACAACGTCAAGTACAACGTGCAGGCACCAGTCTTACCTTCTCCTCTGGTTTCTTGACTGTCTTGAGGTTGGACTTGAAGTCGATGGTCTCCTTATGCTTGGAGCCCAGCAGAACACTGAGCATGGCTTCAGCTGAGATCTTCACCCTCTTCAGGTTTGGCTTCTTAAACTTGCTCTGCAGCTCAATGATCTTTAGTCCTAAATCATGGATCTGACCAGAGCACAAAGAACAGAGGACATTTTTACATTTACATTTTAGACATTTAGTAGATGCTCTTATCCAGAGTGACTTATAGGTAGTGCGTTCATCCTAAAGGAAAAATCCTCAGTCCACTGTTGATACAGTCCCAAAATGTTTTTAATGTCATCAGTCAAGTTTTCAAGATGTGTCACTTACCATATCATCATGATTATGTGGCAAGTCACACGTAGCTTCTTGAAAGTCCAATATCTTGACAACTTGACTGCTGACATGCAAAACATTTTGGGATTGTATCAACAGTGGACTGATGAAAAAAAGTGTTTGAGTTTATTTTTCTCGTAGAGTAGCTGAGAGAAGCAGCCACATATCACAGTCACAGTAAGCAGAGTTTAAGTTACTTTCAGGTACAACACAGGTTCGCACATTAACTGTGACCATTGACATCGTCTACGTCCCAAACGGTACCCTATTCCCTTTTTAGCGTACTACTTTTGACCAGGGCCCATATTTCTATCAGTCCAATTTGCACACTTAGTCCTCCCAGTTGTACAGTAACTAGTGTGTACTGTGGCTGACCTTCGCTCTAAATGTATGTTCTAAACTCATAACCACCGGGGGGCACGGTTTTAACAGTGTCATCTTCAAATGTACAGTCCAAGCGCTCAAAAAAATGTGCATGTTGGACTGATAGAAGTAGAAGTGATTTAAGTGTGAGAGGAATAAAGCAATCATTTGATGATATCATAGCAGCACATTATGCCTTATATACAATCATCTATAAAACATTTCAACTATCTTTTGTCATTTCCCTCTGGAATGATTTGTTTTCTACAAATTATTTTGCGGTATCCTACCTCCTTGTCATTTTTGGTAACTTTGAGTCCCACGTCATATCGCTCCTCATCTACCACATCAATCTTATGGTGCAGATCTCGGCACAAATCCTGCAGAGAGAACAAAAGACAGCTAATGTATCATATTTTATTTTGTTACACTTTCTGTAAGGAATTTCAACTGCGTCGTGCATTATAACACATTATGCATGGCTTATATGGCGTTATAAATGTACTCATAACAGTTTTTTATACAATATAAATACAGTATACAGTATACCTGGAGCTCCTCCACAGACAAGCCAGACAGTTTGAGAGGAGGGACTCTCTCAGCCAGAGCTTCATCTCTTTCTCTCTTCTTCTCCTCCACCTCAACCTCTAGCATCTGGCCAGCTACAATCAGCAATCTGATCTATAGGAGAATAAAGCTACAGTCAGCAATCTGATCTATAGGAGAATAAAGCTACAGTCAGCAATCTGATCTATAGGAAAAATAAAGCCACAGTCAGCAATCTGATCTATAGGAGAATAAAGCTACAGTCAGCAATCTGATCTATAGGAGAATAAAGCTAACAGTCAGCAATCTGATCTATAGGAGAATAAAGCTACAGTCAGCAATCTGATCTACAGGAGAATAAAGCTACAGTCAGTAATCTGATCTATAGGAGAATAAAGCTACAGTCAGCAATCTGATCTTAGGAGAATAAAGCTACATCAGCAATCTGATCTACAGGAGAATAAAGCTACATTCAGCAATCTGATCTATAGGAGAATAAAGCCACAGTCAGCAATCTGATCTACAGGAGAATAAAGCTACAGTCAGCAATCTGATCTATAGGAGAATAAAGCTACAGTCAGCAATCTGATCTATAGGAGAATAAAGCCACAGTCAGCAATCTGGTAACTACTGATCTTTAGGAAGGAGCATAAAGCTAGAGTCAGCCCATCTGATCTATAGGAGCATTAACATCCAAAATAGGTTAAAAAGGGTCACAAGAGGTCAGGTTCATAAGCTACACATTATAGCATGCATTCTGTTTATATAACATTCATGTCGCAAATGTGAGACGACTTGTTTGTTTCTTGTGTTGACAATGGAATACACGCTCACCTTCAAACCCAACCGTCGGGCTGAGGAGATCTTGGACTTTTCTTTTTGTTTTGGTCTGTGTCATTAGGAGGGGGTAAAAAAGAGAGATAACATTTCAATGTGCTAACCTGTCATTTATATGTGGCTCATTATTAAAATACACACCAAGGTTATTATACTTTTGTGTTTTTATATTAGTTTTTATTTCTAAAAGTTTTAAGATTTTTATTACAAATTCATATCCACTTTACTATTTATAAAAACATTTACGTTACATTTTTATATGATTTAGTTTTTGTTTTACTGTTAGGGACAGAAAGTAACCTATGTGTGAGAGGAGCCATGTATGTGTAACGCTCGTCTGAAGAAGTAGACCAAGGTGCAGCGTGGGAAGTGTTCATGATCTTTAATACTCAGAACACCAAACAAAAACGACAAAAGTAATAACGAACGTCACCTTCTGCAGGCTTCACAGAGCTAACAAAAAACAAGATCCCACCACCGTAGGTGGGAAAACAGGCTACCTAAGTATGATTCCCAATCAGAGACAACGATAGACAGCTGCCTCTGATTGGGAACCACACTCGGCCAAACACAAAGAAATGCACAACATAGAATGCCCACCCCACATCACACCCTGACCTAACTAAATAGAGAAATAAAACGGCTCTCTAAGGTCAGGGCGTGACAGTATGTGTTGTATGGTTTGTGTTTTTAGGGATGTCACTTTTTGCCACTGGGGGGCAGTAACACATAAAGTGATGGGTCAAGTTATCGGTTAGGTTAGGTTTAAAGATGGATCCTGCAGTAGTCGAAAACAGCGCCACAGCCCACTACAGTTGTTATTGTTTTTGTTGCCGAGCTGAGGAGCAGTGTTGCCAACTTAACGACTTTGTCGCTATATTTAGCGAGTATTCAGACCCCTCTAGCGACACATTTTCAAAAAAGCGACTAGCGACAAATCTAGCAACTTTTTCTGGTGTTATTAGAGACTTTTGAAGACTCTGACGTGAAAGCCCGTATCGTTCTTACTCTTCTCAACGAGCAGCGGGTGCTGCCGTGGACCCCACCCCCATCCCAAAGCACTCACAGGCGGCCCAGTCCTCGCGCAGCAGTCCCTCCCAGCTGCAGTCAGAGCAGGAGATGTTCACCCCTCCGTGTCCAGACTGCAAATGAATCGCGCATGCGGGAAGCCGCCGCTGGCTGATCCCACCCTGGCTTACATTTAAAAAAAACATTTAACCTGAATTAGGGCCAGACTAGTTACCATAATCTCACATTGCCATTGACAGTTTGTTCTATTGTCTCTTTTTGGTCCATTTAGATTGTTAATGTAGATTGTATACAAAAAAATGTAAAAAATGTTTGTTTTACTGTGACTTGTTGTAGGCTCCTAAGTGGACCATAAAGTTAAAAACAAAAACAAATTAAGAAAACAAAAAAAAATAACTATTTTTTTTAAAATAAAATAAAAAAACGAAGTAACTCTGCCAGAGTGTCTCTTTTGGGTCACTTTTGCCGGTCCCAAGCCCGGATAAAGGAGGAGGGTTGGAATTGTGACATAAAAAAAAACAAGGACCGACAGAAGAAAGTTCATTTGTAGTTCTAAACATCTTTAGGGTGTTTTTTACTCACTTTTTGTCTCTCCCACGACACTATTCCTCTCTCCTACAGCGTCCATGTCACGTTCTGACCTTAGTTCCTTTGTTTTGTCTTTTGTTTTAGTTGGTCAGGGCGTGAGTTGGGTGGGTAATCTATGTTTTCTATTTCTGTGTTGGTTTTCTGTGTTTGGCCTGATATGGTTCTCAATCAGAGGCAGCTGTCAATCGTTGTCCCTGATTGGGAACCATATTTAGGTAGCCTGTTTTCTGTTGGGTTTTGTGGGTGGTTGTCTTCAGTCTTTGTGTGTCTGCACCAGATAGAACTGTTTCGGTTTTCACTTTTGTTGTTTTGTAATTTGTAGTGTTTAGTTTTTGATTATCATTAAATTAAGATGAACACTAATCACGCTGCGCTTTGGTCCTCTCCTTCTTCCACCGACGAAAGCCGTTACAGTCCATCACAAATACATGCACATGGCCAATTATGAAAATTAGGTGATGACGTCGTTTAGCGACTTTTAGTACTGCCAATAGCTACTTTCCTTACTGAGGAGTTGGCAACACTGCTGAGACGTCGCGCAACATGGTAAAAAGAAATGGCAGTACATATTGTGCTCTTCTATCATCCAAGCAATGATGTCTGAGGAGGAAAAAACTTTTGGTTGTTTGCAGTAACTTTGTTGTTTTAATATTGCAAATGGACATGGCTGTTTCACGGTTGAGGATTTCAGCTTTAAAGGTAGACTCAGCGAGATGATGTAGATGCAAGTAAACAGTACTACTGGGTCGTACTTTAAAAAAAACATGTATTTCTCCTTTATTTAACTAGGCAAGTCAGTTAAGAACAAATTCTCATTTTACAATGATGGCCTACCTCGGCCAAACCACCCCCCAAGCCGGACAAAGCTGGGCCAATTGTGTGCCTCCCTATGGGGGCTCCCGATCACAGCCGGTTGTGATACAGTCTGGCATCAAACCAGGGTCTGTAGTGACGCCTCTAGCACTGAGATGTAGTGCCTTAGACCGCTGCACCACTCGGAATCTTACTGGGTATCTCATACAGCCTAGCTTTACATGAGAAGGAAGAGACTCATCAAGAAACTATAATATGGACCAAGTGAGTTTCCATACTTCATCCACCATACAGGTCAGTCGACGCGCATCAATCACTTCCTCTACTTCCTCAGATATATCATTTGCATCCACTTCATGCGCAACCCCAGAAATAACCCCCTTGACAGGCAACCTGCTTCGGGGAATACATGCACAAAACATTCCACTCCAAAATATTTTTGAGGCTCAAAGCACGCTTTGAGCGGACACACAAAAAATCTGAATAAAACCAGCTCTTGTGACTCTTGCCGACGCCACCTCACCCAAATTATCCATCATACTCCTTGTGACTTCAAACGGATCCCCCAGGTAACATTGATTCAAAACCCTCACTCTGACTATAAACTAATATAGGGATTTCTTAGTTTCCATCACAAGTTTCCTTTCTTTTTCACCACTGCAGCCCACTGGTCCTCTCTCTGTACTCTCTAAACCAGATCGAACATCTTTGAAAATAGCTGTGCAGCAACGCTCCCCATTCAACCTGACAGAGCTTGACAAGACCTGCCGAGAAGAATGGGAGAAACTCCCCAAATACAGGTGTGCCAAGCTTGTAGCGTCATACCCAAGAAGACTCGAGGCTGTAATCGCTGTCAAAGGTGCTTCAACAAAGTACTGAGTAAAGGGTCTAAATACTTATGTAAATGTGATATTTCAGTTTTTTATTTGTAATACATTTCTAAAAATCAGTTTTTGCTTTGTCTTAATGAGGTATTGTGTGTAGATTGATGAGGGGGAAATACAATGTTATCTATTTTAGAATAAGGCTGTAACATCACAAAATGTGGAAAAAGTGAAGGGGTCTGAATACTTTCCAAATGCACTGTATGTATGCATTGGATAAATACCTACAAGTAAATGTGATATTTCAGGCTCTCCATCACGAATTCATTTTACAATGTGTACACACATATTATTAAAACGATGGTTATAAACAATGGCAATACTGCCATGTGGATCTGAGCCTTGTTGTTAGAAAACCACATTAGTTTTCGACTGTCGCAGATGCACCTCCCCCAGCTTCACTCCTCGACTTTCGTCTACAGTCGGTTGCTTTAGCTTTACAACTCAAAAACGTCCAATATCGACGGTGCTGCTATTGGCAACGTCATCTTGTGAGTCTACCTTTAAATTATAAACTAAATCTCAATGTGATCTGCCAGATTCAGAAGCTTGAAAACCCCATTAGAAGTTTTTTTAAAAGCTTTAAAATCCCATTGAAAACCCAATACGCTTTTCGACCCCCCCAAAAACTAAAATTGAACATAATTAATGTTTATTTTATGTTTGTTTGTTTTGGAGTCAAATATAATAGTTTTTAGTATAGTTTTAGTTTTTGAAATGGGTTTGTTAATAATTTTATTTCAGTTTACTAAATAGTTTTTTCATGATTAGTTTTCGTTTTAGTTTCAGTTTTAGTTTACTATAATAACCTTGATACACACAGTGAACATGAATACTTACGCGTCCGCCATGTTTTCCTTCTTATCTTACTGAAATTTAAATAGAGAAAGGAGTTAGCATTTTTACCCCACATAAAAAGAAAAACAGTAAACCGAACATTCAGGCTCATGTACTGTACATTTACATCCAGGTTAGCTTTTTTATCCATTGATGATTTCATTTTTTTATGTGGGAATAATTTTCCTTTATTTATATACTATTTTATTAATTTGATTGAAAAATGTATTGGAAATACAATTCAATGAATGTATCTTTCTCTTCTGCACCAATTGAGCTGTTGCCAATGCTGAGGATGGGGTTTGATGACTGGTTGTATCGTCTTTGGGACAGCCATGTCACATACTCAGTGCATGTGTTGCCTCATTAAACCTCTCTTTAGATAATTTATTGTGCACTGCTGGTTAAGCCTGTGTCCAAATCCAAAAGAGGCCTCAGTCCATACTTGACGAAGGGAGTTATTTTATTGTAGCACATTTGAATTGTGTACAGTATGTGAGGCAGTAAAGGGTTATTGTTATTTCCAGCTCACATGACCTGATTGCAAAGGTCAACATTTCATACAATGAAATATTTGAGATATTATTATATATTACATATCATTATATTCTGGGAAAATGTCAGAGCATGTAACACCCAAATGACAAACCATTACAACACATTTTACATTTCAAAGTAAAAAGAAAAGTAGAAACAATGTGCCTAAATGTTATATTTAAATAGTTAAAATATAAATATTGTAAAACATTTTGTTGAAAATATAAGATTTACAATGTGAGGCGCGAACGTTTATCTCCATAGCTGACAAGAGTCTTTGCATAGGTGTCAGTATATTCCATAGCCCACTAATTCAAAGGCATGTGAACTAATTAACACTAACTATCTTGCTGTCTATGGCAAAATATTAATCCAATGTGTCATCATATCATCAATTTCCTATCTGAATTCCAGCAGACCCTCCAGAAATAAATACAATTCACCTATACTGAAAAATCACACATTCCCATACTGTTTCCCACTGCCTCCTCAACACTCTTCCTGCATTCATAGTGTACCTAAAATGTAATACATGTATTCTACACAGAAGGTGAAATATAAAAAATGAAGTTCCTTAATATCAAGCCAAAGTGGTCATTGAGAGGTACCCTACCTTTAAGATGTAGAAAAGGCTGAGAGAGGGAGAGAGTGAGGGACTGAGAGAGGATAGGGGGGAAATCATTCAGATTTATAGTTTCTAACCCCTGTGTGAATGGCTCACTAAAATAGACTGCTCTCTGTCCAAGCCACTCTCCTGCTGACGTTTACAAACATTATTCAGACAGGAAAGGGCTGCAATAAAACAACTTATATGGACTTGGATGTTTGGGCAGTACACTGTCTGTCGCGTGGTTCTGACGCCACCCATTGGTGGCAAGTTAACATTAAACATTTATTGTTAGAGCCCCTCTAAAACCTTCCCTTGTGGCTTGTCTGTAGACTCCTACAGCATCCTATGGTTAGATGCCATAGGAGTCTACCAACTTGTCTCAGGGCAACTCTAGGCAATCAAATCCAATCAAATCGTATTTGTCACATGCGCCGAAATACAACAAACCTTACCGTGAAATGTTTACTGACCAGCCCTTAACCAACAATGCAGTTCAAGAAATAGAGTTAAGAGAAAAAAATGAAATAAACTAAAGTTAAAAAAAATATATAAAGTAACACAATAAAATAACAATAACAAGGTTATATGCAGGGGGTACCGGTACCGAGTCAATGTGCGGGGGTACAGGTTAGTCGAGGTAATTTGTACATAAAGGTAGGGGTAAAGTGACGATGCATAGATAATAAACAGCGAGTAGCATCAGTGTAAAAACAAAGGGAGGGGGGACAATGTTAATAGTCAGAGTGGACATTTGATTAGTTGTTCAGCAGTCTCATGGCTTGCGGGTAGAAGCTGTTAAAACTTCTTAGGGATAGGGGGCTGGAGTCTTTGACAATTCTTTGGGCCTTCCTCTGACACAGCCTAGTATATACAGCCTAGTATATACAGTAGGTCCTGGTTGGCAGGAAGCTTGGCCCCGGTGATGTACTGGGCTGTACTGCCTACCCTTACCACCTTGGGGCGGCCCGACAGGAAGTCCAGGATCCAGTTGCAGAGGGAGGTGTTTAGTCCCAGGGTACTTAGCTTAGTGATGAGCTGTGGGCACTATGGTGTTGAACGCTGAGCTGTATTCAATGAATAGTATTCTCACATAGGTGTTCCTTTTGTCCAGGTGGGAAAGGGCAGTGTGGAGTGCGATTGAGATTGCATCATCGGTGCATCTGTTGGGGCGGTATGCGAATTGGAGTGGGTCTAGGATTTCTGGGATGATGGTGTTGCTGTGAACCATGACCAGCCTTTCAAAGCACTTCATGGCTACCAATGTGAGTGCTACGGGTGGTAGTAATTTAGGCATGTTACCTATAGACCCTCTAGGCCAAGAAGCCAGTCTCACACACGTACATCTTTTGAACTCTGTACAAAGTAGGGACTAATGTCAACGGGAGTAGAGGTGTCCTAAGATGTATACCGTAACCATGTCCTTAATCTTGCTGCCCTTCCTCTGGTTACGGTTTCAAGTCTCACATTTAGAAACCTTAGGTGTTAATATCATCTTACCTTTTCTAGCGAATATTTCAATTGCTATAATAATTATATACTGTACGGTAATAAAGCACATCCTTGTCTCTTACACCCCTAGAAAATTTTATTTAAAAAAATGACCATTATTTATGTTTGTACATTCATGTATGATACAATATCTTGCACGGTTCTAAGAGTCAGAGGCATCTGTTTGAATTTGGTCTTATACCAAAAATAATCAATCTCAGGGCATCTAATATTAGCACTGGTAAATACCAAGGAAACACATGGGGTGGGATAGCTAAGTGTTTTGGTTTAGTATTTGTTTGAGTTGATTCTTTGCATGAAGTACTTTGATAGTAGTGTTAAGGAGCCCCATGTGTACAGTAGCTTCCTGATGTCAATTGTAGAGCTAGGAACTCTTCCTATATAACATACATGTATGTACCACATCACGTTTAGGTGTCTTTATGTAATAATTAGCCAACACATCAGACTGCCACCTGTGACCTGAGAATAAGCCATATAAATCTTAGCGGTGCTTTATTTAGAGTGGGACTAACAGGTGTTAGTGTAAGGTGGCAGATCTTGATGTGTTGTAACCCGATCCAGCCAGAGTTCATTCTCTGTGTGAATGCAGTAAGTGACTTCAATGGTACAAAGGAAATAACCACTTTGATATCCTCTACATTTATCAGGTCTTTGATATTCTTTATATTTATCATGTCTTTCATATCCTCCACATTTATCAGGTCTTTGATATCCTGTATATTTATCATTTCTCTGATGTCCTGTACATGTATCATGTCTTTGATATCCTGTATATTTATTATGTCTTTGATATCCTGTATATTATCATGTCTATATCCTGTATATTTATCATGTCTTTGATATCCTGTATATATATCATGTCTTTGATATCCTGTATAATATCATGTCTTTGATTATCCGTATATTAATTCTCATGTCTGATATCCTGTATATTTAATCATGTCTTTGATATTCCTGTATATATATCATGTCTTTGATATCCTGTATATTATCATGTCTATATCCTGTATATTTATCATGTCTTTGATATCCTGTATATTTACTATGTCTTTGATATCCTGTATATTTATCATGCTTTTGATATCCTGTATATTATCATGTCTATATCCTGTATATTATATCATGTCTTTGATATCCTGTATATATATCATGTCTTTGATATCCTGTATATTTATCATGTCTTTGATATCTGTATTATATAATCATGTCTTTGATATCCTGTATTATATATCCTGTATATTTATCATGTCTTTGAATATCCGTATTATACTATCATGTCTTTGATGTCCTGTATATTTATCATGTATTTGATGTCCTGTATATTTATCATGTCTTTGATATCCTGTATATTTATCATGTCTCTGATGTCCTGTATATTTATCATGTCTCTGATGTCCTGTATATTTATCATGTCTCTGATGTCCTGTATATTTATAATGTCTCTGTGGAATAGTCTATCTACTAGGTACAGTAGGTGGTGCCTAATGAAAATGAGTAGCCTGTCAGCATAGTAGTCAGAAGATATACTGTGGTATTGGACCACTTTTTTCAGTGGTTCTGTAACGGTTTTCCTCCTCCTCTTCATCCGAAGAGGAGGAGTAGTGATCGAACCAAGGCGCAGCGTAGTGAAATGACATGATTTATTGAACACGACGGAAAACAAACTAAACTTGCATAAACAAACAAAACAAATAAACGATGCAGACAGACCTGAACGACGAACTTACATATAACGTGAAGAACGCAATGAACAGGAACAGACTACATAAAACGAACAAACCGCAAACAGTCCCGTATGGTGCAAACATATACACAGACACAGGAGACAACCACCCACAAACAAACATTGTGAACAGCCTACCTTAATATGACTCTCAATCAGAGGAAACGTCAAACACCTGCCTCTAATTGAGAGCCATACCAGGCAACCCAAAACCAACATAGAAACAGTAAACATAGAAATGCCCACCCAAACTCACGTCCTGACCAACTAACACATAAAACGAACAGAAAACAGGTCAGGAACGTGACAGGTTCAGTACAATTTTTCGGTGGATCATCTTAAGATGTCCATTGAGTGTGACCCGTAGTTTTACCTGGTCAGGTCAGACGGTCAGGATAAACTCCTGGCCCCACACAACACTAAACTAAACTCCTGGTACACAACCCCACGTGTCTATTGTCAATCACAACATCCTCGATAAAAGTCTTTATTACGCAGCCTGTCTCTTCGGGTATGTGAGTGATGGAATGGCGTCCTCTCAGGCCTGTGACTAGGCAGGCCTCTTTGAAACACATCATTGAACAATAGCAACCCTGACCCTGTGACCATCACTATGTTTGGAAAGGTCATTTAATGTGTCTCATGTCTTCTTTGATTTACAAACGTTGTTAAAACATAATGGCTGACTGACTCTGAGGAGACCTTGAAGTATAAAGAGAGACTGAATGTGGATACAATGACCCGCTAGCTTATCGCTGAGGTATTCTCTTGAGTAAAATACTTTATAATACCCAGAAGAAGCAAAGTAATTAGTAAGTAAGTAATTTGTCAATCACCTGGCAAACTCCTTATTGATTGACCTTATCCTGACTAACCGTCCCTATAAATATTTGGCTAGTGGTGTTTTTGCAAATGATATCAGCGACCACTACCTTTTTGCTTGCATTAGAGATACCAAATTGAAAAACTATGGCCCTCGTATAATTGTGAAGACAAATGTTAAGGTAATTCTCGCCCCCAGGCGTTCCTTCATGATCTATATTATTCAGAGCTTGTTTCTACTAGCGGCATACCAGACCCTGTTTTGGGTCTTTCATTTTCTCATCCATTTTTACCTCTCTGGCTGAATAATATGCCCCTTTTAATCAACTCAGAGTCAGAAACTGAACTAGCCCATGGTACTCTCATGTACTCTCAGACCTCCTCTTGATAAGAAATCAAACCTGGGCCAAGGCTAAACAAACTGTCTCGTTAGCCGACTGGCAGCTATTTAGGCAATTGAGAAATAGGTGCACTGCCTCGGTTAAACAGGCCAAATCAAACTACTTCCTTAGCTCTATGACAGACTCTGTTAGTGAGCCCTCTAAATGTCTAGAAAACGGTTAATTCACTGAAGTGGGGTAATTCCTCTTCTTTCCTGACTATTTGTTTTGTATTTTTTGTATTTTGTTAGGATCCCCATTAGCTGTTGCAAAAGCAGCATCTACTCTTCCTGGTGTCCACACAAAACATGAAACATTACATAATACAGAATGCAAATAGACAAGAACAGTATGGAAGACCGTTTGGGTCTTTACTATGAAACACCGTTCGGGTCTTTGCGTGTCAAAAAAGATACACGTCAAATAACACTTTGACGCGTCAAATGAGCTTGTTGACCAACCAGGACCTAAATATGACTGCACGTCACATAATAATTTAACACGTTCATTCATTTTGTATGTAGTTATTACACATTGATTACACCATCACTCGTATTTCATGTCACAACGATTCACCGATTCGTATGCTATGATGCTGGTAAAGTTTTGTCTCACGTACCTGCCGCTGCCGCACGAGCGCAGGCATTTCCCCAAATTCTGGACAGTGCTGGTCATTAAAAAAAGCTAGCTAGCTGATGGATGCAAGCAGTGTTATTCCCCAAAAACATAGCAAAACGACAATCTGTTTCAGTAGCTAGCTAACTACCTATATAGGTGTCATCATTTAAAATATCCCTAATTTATAAGACAGTTCTTATTTGATTAATGGTGGTCGGACCCACCTACGTGAAGCTAGCCACAATAAGGATTAGCCACAATAGTGGATTTTGCTGCTCGCCTTCAAACTAAAACTCGGTCATTGACAGGGATGCAAATAAGAGCCACGACTCTAATGTTCTCTGGGTGTCACTGAGTAGACTGATACCCCATGTCATTGATCCACAATCCTCAAGTAAGGCTGTACAGTGCAATATGATTGTCAGTCCGCACAATAGGCTGACTGGGGTGGTGATTTCCCTCAGTCAAAGTCCCTGATAAAGAGCTATGGCGCTAATATTTGCGTTAACTCATCACAGTTGTGTTCTGTGGGTCTAACCGAGTAGACTGATACCCCATTTCATTGCTCCACATTACAACACTCCAACCTTGTTAAACATTATCTAGTCTAAATATGGCTTGATTGCGCCAATTGTAACCTTCTGCGGCTCTTTCAAATAAGGACGTTTAATTTGAAGGCCAACCGCAAATTCCACTATTGTGGCTAATGCTTATTGTGGCTAGCTTCACAACCTGGTCCAGTCAAGCCTCACTAGCCAAAGGAAGCTAGCTGGTTGCTTATAACGTTAGCTTTGGTCAACAAATGCTAGCTAGTTATTTACAGTACATGAACTGAGGTTCAACAACAAGTGGCTACCTAGCTAATACTTACTCACATGGATTCCTAAATCACTGCTAAGAATATTGAAAATGACTGCAGTTTCTACTGGTCATTYTTTTCAGGCWGGTTGCATTGGTGCTAGCTAGGTACCAAGCTAAAGCTAGCTACCCCAGAAGTTGCTAATAACATCTGTAACATTTTTAATCCTGCTCATTTCATCCTGATCTTATTTCAAATGCTCACACAGACGTTTTCCCATTCAGTTGAACAAATAATGCCTTATTACCAACGCGGTATTGTAAACACATCGTTCGTGGCCAGTGTGTGCTTGTTTGCAGACTTTTATTTTATGTACAGCTTTGACTGTTACTGATCGTAGTGGTGGATCTTGGCTTGCATGTGGAAATTCAGCACACACAACATTCTATGATAGAATTGTGTTATTTGATGTGTCAAATGAAAAGCTTGTTTGAGCATCACAGTGTTATTTGACGTGTATCGTTTTTGACACGCAAAGACCCAAACGGCGTTCCATAGAACAGCTCAAGGACAGAACTACATACATTAAAAAAGGCATGCGTAGTCTATCAGTACATACACACAAACTATCTAGGTCAAATAGGGGAGAGGCATTGTGCCGTGAGTTGTTGCTTTATCTATTTTTGTTAAACCAGGTTTGCTGTTTATTAGAGCAATATGAGATGTAACAGAGTTGCATGCAATAATGGCTCTATGTAATACTGTAGATGCTTTCTTAAATTAGTTCTGGATTTGGAGACTGTGAAAAGACCCCTGGTGGCATGCCTGGTGGGAAAAGTGTGTGTGTCAGGGCTGTGTGGAAGTTGACTATGCAAACATTTTGGGATTTTCAACACATTAATGTTTCTTATAAAAAGAAGAAGTGATGCAATCAGTCTCTCCTCAACAGGATATCAGTCTGTGAGACACCAGACTGCAAAACTATCAAGCTCTATTTATTAAATAGTGGAGTGGCATTTACATTCATATCAAATAAATAAATAACTTTTAAACCATTCAGTCAAATGTAGCAGTGTGTACACCAATTCTGTACATTCAGTCAAATTTAATGTAGGCTACACCAAGTCTGTACATCAAAATAACCTGGCTTCACTCTCTCAATAGCGATTATCTTTTTTTATTTTTCTAAATCAACTGAAAATGTACAACTTTTCAGATACTGTACAGTTAATATCATCACATTCCTGGCTCTGACCTGAAATATCTATTCAGATGATATTGACAGTTATGCATCCACCTACAGAACTACAATCCCTTACGGAAAAACACATGAATTTCACATGTGATCACATGTGAAGTAAATGTGATAACATGAAACTACACATGTGAAAAGATGATCTCAAGTGAAATAAATGTGACAACATGAGGATGCAAATTTCAACATGCTGAATTTCATTTTCACATGTGAAAGTTTTTCATATATGGAACTGCAAATTTCACATGTGAATCTGCAAATTTCACAAAATGTTATTCTCCTCACATGTGAAAAGCTGGTGTTAAATTATGAACTCTAAATGTAATATATATGGTTTCACATGTGAAACTGCACCTTTCACTTTTTTTTTGTTAGAGAAGTAATGAAATGGTAGGGGGGGGTTTATGGTAAATGGTACGCTGTTCAGCTAAAATAGTGCAAAAACCTTTCATCAATAGAAAAATGATTACATTTTACATGATCACTTAGTAGACTTTTCAATATGACCCCAACTGGGAATTGGGGTACGCTGACCTTTCTGCTGCGCCACAAAGTCTGTACCATTCTCAGAAATCGCCTACACATTCAGCACCTATAATACATCTCTGCACTTAGTAAAAGAGTGCCATCTGCACTGCTATTTTAGTTATCATTTCATCTGACTATTCTCTCATCATTGATTTAGTTTACTTATTTCAGCAATTTGAGGGTTTTCTGTATAATTGTCTGATGTTGATGAATCACTATGATAAATATAATAGATTTTCTTGAGTGTATTATACAAAGCTAAGATTAACTTCAAAGTCATTGACACAGTCCAAAGTGTAGGAATACAGGTGAAATCAGTCATTGACACAGACATGMTGGCATGGCAGGAAGMTGAGGACATGTTGAATAATAATTACTGTKTAAATAAACATACAGGAGGTTGGTGGCACCATACTTGGGGAGGATGGGCATGTGTTAATGGCTGGAGCAGAATAGGTGGAAAGGTAACAACATCAAACACATGGTTTCCATGTGTTTGATGCCATTCCATTCGCTCCGTTCCAGACATTATTATGAGCCGTCCTCCCCTCCACTGAAATAAACATGCACAATATAATCATGTGTGTCAAATACTTAAGTTGAAAACACTGCAACTATTTTGTGACAAATTATTGTACGCAGGGCATCATCACCTGTGAAATCTCATGTGAAAAATATACACAAGTGAACATTTGAATCCACGTGAAACTTCATGTGAAATATAATCACATGTGATCGTGTTCCAAAACCACATTGGTTCACATGTGAAATATAATTTGATATTGTGAAAATCCAAGTGAAATTTAATGTGAAATATCCTCACATGTGAAGTGTTCCAAAACCACATTGTTTCACAATAAACTTTTACATGTGCAAAACGTCGAAATTTCACATGTGAAATCATGTGATTTTCCACTTGAAATCATGTGGTTTTTACATAAGGGATACTACCAATACATCATAAATAACTGATTCTATCAACACATAATTTATAACACAACTATCTATAACATATCTACAATATATAATATCAACAATATTCCCTGTGAACTAGCAAACTCTCATATCACATTAAACAGGGGACACACACGTAAAATTGACATGGTTGACATGATTCTTTATAAAATTKATTTCATATCACAACATGAAATTCACATCTCATCTAGAACTGACCTCCTCTCTCTCTTCTTTGTGGGTTCTTACAGTCTTGGCATACTTCTCTCTTAATGGTGGTACAACATGACCCTGCAATAATATTAGAATCGAGATTAGCACTCCTTGACAATATATCATAAATGCAAAAGACTCTTTCCATTGTCCTAAAGCAGTGGTGTGAAACTCATTCCATGGAGGACCTAGTGTCTGCAAGTTTTTCCTTTCAATTAAGACCTAGGCAACCAGGTAAGGGGAGCTATTTACTAATTAGTGACCTTAATTCAGTCAAGTACAAGGGAGGAGTGAAAACCCGCAGACACTCGGCCTTCCGGGGAATTAGTTTGACACATGTCCTAAAGTGTAATTTAGCTAATGTTGCTAATCATAATCAATACCTGCTTATTTTCCAGCATCAAACAGCTTCTTTCTGCCCTCCATGCCAGACATGGCATCCACATTCTTACGCCAGTCAGTCACCTCTTCTTTCTGAGGAGACCAGATATCATATCATTAGGTTTGATTAAAAAATACTATCAGATTTCTGTTTTCATGGACCCTTGGAAGATTATGTGTGCATCCCAAATGGCACCCTATTCCATATATAGTACACTACTTTTGACCCCTATTCTCTATATAGTGCACTACTTTTGACCCCTATTCCCTATATAGTGCACTACTTTTTACCAGTGAGCACTATATAGGGATTAGGGTGCCATTTGGGACAACCATAGATCTCATTGTTGTCTAAAAACAAACAAACCTTCTCCTCTTCCTTCTTGACTTTCTTGAGGCCGGATGTGAAGTCAGCCTTCATTTTGCCAGTGTCGGCCACGGCTCCCGACAAGGCGTCGGCGGCAGACTTTTTCACCCTCTTCAGAGTAGGCTTCTTCGATCCCTTAATCTCATCGATCTTCTGGGTCAGCGTCTTAATCTGTGGACAGCGTTGATGATGTTCTGCTTTTTAGTGTCTGTTATTTTTGTTGTGTATTTATTGGTGTTGTGTATGGCTGGTGCAATCAGATCAGATCTCCCTTAAAAGGGATTAATAAAGTACAATCTTATCTTATCTAGCATGTGTCCTATCAGTCAATTGCTATTGCTGTTAATTATTAGGAATACTTTCCTTCGCATGGAGGCACAAGACAGMGGTGTACACTCTCACAGTTTTTTATTTAATATAGCTAGGAATGTAATAATTTAATTACTGTAAGATACATTCTAGAAGATGAGTCATCATTGTGGACAGGTTTATGGTTGGGTGAATATATCAAACACAATAACAGAGAACTTAGCATACCTCTAAATCATTTTTCCCCACTTTGATTTCCATGTCATATCGTGCCTCATCTACGATATCAATCTTTTTGTGTAGGTCTTTACAAAGGTCCTGCAAGAATATGATATCATGTAGAAAAGACAACCAACAACACATTACAGATAACGATATTATTGAAATTACAGATTATTTAAAATATTTAGCCAATCATTTGCAAAAGAAAGAATTTACAGTGTATAGAGAATTCTATCAATTTTATATTAGCAGATTTGTTGAGTAAAATATTTTTATGGAGGATTCTCTGCCTCTATAACCACCTCCTAATATGCATGGATATACTGGAATATATTTTATAGTATACATGGTGTATTATAGATATATTAAGTATTAGAGATAAATGAAGTATTATAGATATATGAAGGCCTACCTGTAGCTCCTGCACAGACAGGCCAGACAGTTTGAGGGGTGGGGCTCTCTCATTCAGAGCGCTCTCTCTTTCACGTTTCTTGTCCGCAACCTCAGCCACCAGCATTATCCCTGCCTTTTTCAGCAGTTTGGTCTGAGGAAAGACAACACCAGCAGTTAACCCCTGCCAATTTTCCTTCTCACAGAATGACACAGATTTGTGTTTTACACCAACAGTTAATCGCTTTTAATGTGGCATTTGGTATACAGGTAAACATCTCTTTTCAATTGAAGTTAACACTGTTTATCATGTATTAGAATTCATTCTCAATAAAAGGTATAGCTGCACTCTCAGGAAAAAGGTTCTATCTAGAACCTTAAATAGTACTTTGGCTGTTCCTTTTTGGTTGCAGGTAGAACCCAGGTAGAACCCTTTTTGATTCCATGTAGAACCCTTTCCACTGTTTTCTAAGTGTGTGTAAGGGTAACTGAGCATTTGTTCCCATTCTAAATTAGTGGTTGTCCCCAAAAGTGGTTGTTCCCGTTCTAAATTAGCGGTTGACCCCAAATAGCGGTTGTCCATATCCGGCTCAAAGGACCAATAAGCAGCCAGGCAGTCGAAATAAAGGGACAACCTAGGGATTCAAAGGGCAGGTGCATGACTGAAGACCTGGAGAGACTCAGGATTCAATGTGTATCCATATTGTAGGGGTACATGCAGATAACTAAGGCCTCCTTGTTTCTGTGGATTCTGCCATCGACCTACTACCGTCATCAACACAGCGAGGCCTGAGAGTGAAACTTACCTTTAGGAGCAGCCGGCGTGTTGCCGAATACTTTGGCTTTTTCTGAAAGAGACAAAACATTTTCACTATAGACAATATATACACCAGTGACCTCTGTATATAAGCAACTGCTTTAGATGTGTTGATGTGGATAAAGAACAAAGTACTCACCGGTCTTTTTCCACCATTGGTAAAACAACAATAAGACAAGAGCAATTAATTGACTGTACATAACATACATTTTGACCAAGTTTTGGATCAAGAGAGGTTAAAGTCACTACTCACCCTTCAGACATGGCTGCTGTTGGTCAGGTTACCTGAGGAACCGATTCAAACAAACGTTACAAGCTTTATGGAACATTTATGCTGATACAGTAATCTCCCACAGATCATTTAATGATTACAGTTAGGCCGGGTTGTCCCATAGGACTTGATGGGGACAAAATGTTAATGTGCTTACACCATGGGATAATACTTCRCTTTGTTATGGCTAAGGTTGTATGAGAGCTCCTGTCTGGCTATATTTGTATAGCACATTTCTCCCGTGCTTTCCTTTGGCCCAGATAGATGCCAAGTAGCAGCTGTGGCCTTGGTTATGCCAGTCAAAGGACTGGCAATAGAAGGCCTGTCGATAGAAGACCTGACAGGAAAGAGGTTTTGGCAGGACACTGAGGATGATCTAGCTGTTTTCCCATCTCTCTCTTTCTTCTGTTTCTTTCTGTCTCTGGTAGGAAACAGATTTAATGTGACTCTCCTTTTAACTTCCCTGTTACACATGGCGGATTGTGTTGAAATATAGCAGAGAGAACCTTACAATACATGGCTGACGCAGTGAAYAAATCTTGGATGAAAAAAAACATTATCTGCTATTTTTCCTTACCCTACACTCTTAGAAWAAATGTTTAAAAAGGGTTATTTGGCTGTCCCCATATCAGAACCCTTTTTGGTTCCAGGTATAACCCTTTTGGTTKCAGGTAGAAAGAACCCTTTTGGGTTTCATGTAGAGCCCTCTGTGGAAAGGGTTCTACATCGAACCCAAAAGGGTTCTACCTGGAACCAAAAAGGGTTCTTCAAGGAGTTATCCTATGGGGACAGCTGATGAAACGTTTTAGGTTCTAGATAGGACCACTTTTTCTAAGAGTGTAGATAGAATGAGACATGAGAATTACAGGTTCTATACCAGAGCATGACAGTATAATGAAACCTAAATGCAAAATATGCAGCCTATGATGTAAGCCTGTCAATGACTGACAGTGTGCTCAAGTCAAGGTAAACTAGTAGAGGAAGAATGGCCTTTGACCCCAGARTCTTGACCACTAAAGAGGATTCAAGCTGTGAAGTGGTTGTAACCTGCCATCAGACTTTTGGCAATTGGGGTGTGTATAAGCTTCAGGTTACATGTTTTTCTCTTTGGGGCGACAGGTAGCCTAGTGGTTAGAGCGTTGGGCCAGTAACCGAAAGCTGACAAGGTAAAAATCAGTCGTTCTGCCCCTGAACAAGGCAGTTAACACACTGTTCCCCAGTAGGCCGTCATTGTAAATAAGAATTTGTTCTTAACTGACTTGCCTAGTTAAATAAAGGTAAAAATAAAATCAGTCAGTCATTCATGGTGTTGGCCCAGAGAGGGACAAAATAAGTCACACACAATCGGACGATTGCCCTGACTAAGACACACATACAGCAAAAGTAGTGGCATAACACAGATTCCATGACGTAAATACGAACAGCAGCAGTAGTATCCGTGTCACAGCTGGTCACAATGATATGCAATCTTCACTAATCCCCGACATTAAAACAAAGGCTGCTCCACCGGCCTCAGCACATTTATACAGTGTGTAGAGAGAGCCTGAAACACACCCAGCCAACTGCACTGCTTTCTCAACGTTACTATGCAGGAGCTACGGCTGGGCTCCGTTCTTCCTTCTACTGTATCTTGCAATGTCAGAGGTTTTACCGTTAAGTGACCCTTTTTAATGTAAATCTGATTTACTTACATAACTTTACACAATACCCATTTAATTTTGCGTCATTTTATCACTTGATTATTGTATCAAACTTACCTTCAAGGTGAGGACAATCAGAGAGAGTGAGAGGAGTGTCAGAGGACAGAGGAGAGGAAAAAGTATTTTATGATTTGAGATGATAGATTTATGGATTGAAAGCCTCATGTGAATGGCTCACTAAAATAGACCCCCTGCAACGCCTCTCCTAGTCCTGACATTTAACATTTAATAGAATGCATCACTCTTTGTTCCCCAACCTAGTACACATCCGTTCCCAGATGATGTACATATAAAAGCTGTAAACAGTTCACACACGTGAGCATACACTCAGTTACACACACAGTTACGCACGTTGCACACACCTGTGTTGACACACACACACACACACACACACACACACACACACACACACACACACACACACACACACACACACACACACACACACACACACACATACACAGTACTATGAAACTACTTCTGAAAAAAAAACAATTCTAACAAACCCGGCAGAACAGTCTGATATCTAAGACCACCTTCTGTAAGACCATAAACATGGAACCATCAGCTGATGCCAGTTTCACTAGCAAGATAGATTCTTAGGCACAAGGTCTAGCTAGAAATCATTGCTCAGGGTCATGAGTGCTTCACACAGGGATGATTGGCTTGTATCATACTGTAAACAGAGATGCAGTGTAATAGAATACAATTAAAGTGGCTCTATGTCTTTCAACYCAGGTAATCCTTATGTGAAATACCAGTACATAGAGCTTCACACCAAACACTGTTATAAAGATCAGCACCGCCACTGTTCCTTTCTGGCTGTAACAAAACACTACTGTCACATCTATTTTTACATTAACGATTTTGGATCAAAAATAAACAAATATCATGATGGTGTCTGTCTAAACTAGATTGGAGTGTCCATTTGATTTGATACAATGCTCAGTGCTCACGCACTACTACACCTTCTTCTGTCAGAGGTAGGCAACCCTGGTTCTGGAGCGTCACAGACACTTCATCTTTTTTATTTTAACTGACCTGAAAGACCGGGTGTGTTGAATTTAGGCAATCGCTGAACTGATCAATTAGCTCAGTTGGTCAGGTGTGGTGCCTAGTTGGAACAGAATCCTGCAGGACCTGCGGCACTTCAGGGACAGGGTTGCCCAGCCCTGATCTATGTAATGGTACCAAATAGCAGCTAGAGGGCAGGTGTCAATCTTTAGCCTGGTCCCAGATCTGTTTGTGCCGTCTTGCTAACTTATTCGGCCATAGCAGACATAGGAGTTGGCAACTCAGCACAAACAGATCTAGGACCAGGCTAGTCAATCTGCCATAGTGTTATGTAAATTGATCTGACTAGAGCTTTGTCTACATCCCAAATAGCACCTTCTTCCCTACAGAGTTCACTATGGGCGCTGGTAAAAAGTTATGTAGGGAATAGGATGCCATTTGGGACAGAGCTCTTAGCTCGCTGTCAGTGAACAGTACAGAAACAGCTGTAAGAAGAGCCAGGACTGAACACACACAATCCCTGGTCACAGGTCAATCTTTAGGATTTAAGCCCGATAATGAAACAACTGACGCTGGGATATTTGGGGTTCAGTGTAGATAAGCCGGCAACGTGTTTGTAGATCACAGTGTTGAGCCTGTGATTGAGGTTGAGAATGTATACAGATCCTTTGGGGATTCGGCTGAGAGAACATTCCAACACATTCCCACTTGGCGTTGATGAGTAATGGTGTATTCTCTGGATTAGGAGTAGTAGGACTAGACTACAGTTAAATATACAGTAATCAACACGTTCATTTTTATATATGAGTTATTGGATGTATTTTTATGAATACTAAGAGGTTTCAAATTCCAAACATTGTATTTTTCTATAGTGTAGAAATTGGACTATATACAGTCAGAAAGGCATAGATTGGCTAATATCCATATGATCCAAATATACCAAAACCAATCTAGAATACTTGGTACAGGATACTGACTAGACAGGGCAAAGACATCTTCACTCTAGTGGTTGATGTTTGATAAGAAAACAACCTAATTTGTCATTTCCTGCAAATTATGATGTTTATCAGTACAAATTCACCAGAGACAGTACATTTACCTCAAAGCATTTCCTTGTTCAAGCCTAAACTACCTGTATTTCATTCTCAGAATTGAAGGCTTCACATTGTACCATCACAACACATCTCCAATACATGTTATCCTGCAGAACATTTCTCGAGGAGAATGGACCTGTACTGCGTTTGGGTGATCATCTTTGGACTGACTCGGACGTCAACTCTCAGGATTCTGGAATGGCCACCCCTGAACTGCACACAACCGGTATGTTTTAACCAACACAGTTGTTCTTTACTGTAATTAACTGTAAAAATGGATCGCAAATGATCAAAACACACTGTGACTATGCCCACTGGAGAGCGCCCGTCACGTGACACATTCCACTCCATTGTATTTTACTAATTTGGCGCAATACAGACAAACACACTTTGCAAATGTTTTTTGTTTGTTCATGTTTCAAGCGTATGCCTGCTAATAGTAGACATGTCCCAAGTTTCTATATAAAATATCACACGCGAGAAGGAAGTTAAATTACTAATTAATTTTTCAATTGATCTGTGCTCAGAAGCGAATTGTGGTGAGTACACGCCTATGGACTGATAAGGAGAGCGCACGCCAGTCACGTCACATATTTATCCAGCAGGCGCTCAGGAATTTGGATGTTCTATTTTCATAGCCACTGAGGGTTTTTTCCTAATCTTTATTAATTTAATGTTTATGTGATGTTATTATGTTCTGAGATGTTGAAATGTATAGGCGAATACATTGAGAGTATTGATTGTATAATAAGATAATGTCATCGAAGAAATACCTGTTTAGGTGAATTTTGGATTATACCAGTTTTAAGGGTTAGGTTTTTCATCTGTTCAGGTTGCTTATAGAGCTCCACAGTGGTGGTGTCATAATACCCATAAAACCTAGTGGTCAAACAGAGAAATGGTTCCAATCTTTTTTCCACCATCAATATTTCCCATGGGGGATTTTAGAAACACAAAATAAGGGCTGTTTTTTTGTATAGGTTTACCGTGACGTGACGTTTTGATAACCATGTAAATCTCTCGGACAAGGTGACTCTTATCAATATATTCAGCTCTATTTTCTCTCAGATCCGAAAATGCTAACTAGCATCAAAGTAGACATCATCAAATCCCTGCAAGCTCCTGCATGTCATCTCTAGCTGACACCTTTGCTAACAGGTATTGTGTCAATTTAAAACTTGCACAAAACAATTCATAGAATTGTCAATTTAAAGAAAATGTAGCCAATTTATTAATTACTAAATTTAGCTAACATTAGATAGTTAATCCAGAGATTCCTAATTTTGCCTCAATTCGGCAGTCTCCTCCAGATCATCATGGTATTTGTAGTTCTTTATGATAGCCACATTAGCAGATAATTAGCATTTAATTTTTGTGGGGWWAATACAGGTGAATATATTGATAAAAGTCCCCTTGTCCTAGAGAGATTTACACGGTTATCAAAGCGTCACGCCAGGATAAGCCTACACGAAACACAGCCCTTATTTTAAGCGTTTCTAAAATGAATGGTGGAAAACAATTGGAACCATTTCCTTCTTTGATCTCTAGGTTTTATGGGTATTATGACTGGTACTGTGGTACTCTATTCAGGGGAGTATTAGGCTGTTTGTTATTTAGCAATTCTARGTTTATATGCCAGTATTCGTCAATGTTTTTTTTTAAATATCCACGTATCCAGCTCACCTTCTGCACCTGGAAATAAATACCACAARTTTGCACCTGATCTGACTCTTTATGCTTCTCAATCGGACCGCCTGACAAGACCGCCTAGGATCCGTTATCTTCCGCTCACTTCATTGTATTTGTTGTAATAGCCTATTGCATAGTATATKTTTTTTTATTTTTGTTTTTCAGGATCTTCAATGCAGCGTTCAAATTAGTAAGTGTCATCTGACTATGGGGGAAATATCTCGTCTTGATTGTTGTAAAGACAGGGTACAAAGTTGGAAAAACCCAAGGGGATCTCTGTATTATAAAAAAGGCATAGTGAAATGGTAAATCATGACATGTGCAGTTGAACATATATATTGTTAACATGTACAGTATTTTGTTCAATACATTTCAATATGTTCAATGATGACAAACACTGTTAATACAGATCATTCATTGTCATACCATCTATTGAATCTGCCAGATAACTGTTCAGATGAGGGCTGGATTKAACCCAGACACCAGGCGCCTAACGGTCCAGTGTGGCACTCAGGTTCACAGCAGCATGTGTTTGTGAGGAGAGGGGAGAGTGGTGATCTGCTGCCCGTGGTCTCTCTGAGCTGGAGCCTTCAGATCAATGGTAATGTACACAGCGGTTCATATTATTTGATAAGCAAGGAAAACTAGATGCTTGCTTCTGAAGTTGTGCCGTTGTGCAAGGCATTTCATCCCTAATCTGTTCCTGGTGCGCTGCACTGCGTTGTGGCAGACCCTGTCCTCTAACCGCTCCAACTATAATGTCATCATCTTCTTCTTCCTCGATCTAATCAACAGGAGGTGTAGGCGGCATCCGTGGTACCGAGGTGCACGTCACTGAAGAGGACAGTAATCAAAGCATATGTGTCCAATACATCTTCCATAACAAAATCCACAACATGATGACGAACTGGAACCCGGTAAAACAATGATACTGGATGTGAATCTAAGTGATGGAGGTTTCCTGAACGGTTGAAATTAATAGTCAGATATGAAAATAACCTTCTGCTTTGTTAGACTGATATCTATTTACTTGACTTTCTTTTAGTGGACATTTTCCTTGGACAGAGTTGTGGTGGACCCTGAATACAAGTATTCTGTTTCGATCTACAACTTACCAAAACCAGACCTGGGGAATTACAGTCTTGACAAAATCTTTACAGTCCCAGGTGATGCAGACATGGAATTCGATTGGAAAAGTGATTAGGTTAAACTTCTGAATGTGTATTAAAATGTATATCTGTATGTTATCATGATCAGGATGCAAGGATCCAAGCATAAAAGCAGCCAAGGTGTGTTTGGAAAACGGTAAGGCTCACAATTACAGTCAGGTAATAGTTCATACAGAAAGTAATCAAGGGCTTGTATATATCTACAACAACACTGAGTATGTTGCATCATTCCAGGCAGTCTTTGGTATCCCCAGTTGTCCTGGACTGTGGCAGTGGATGGAGGAGAGAGACTGATCATCACAGTGGGTTTTAATACAGCTGAGTTCTCTGAGGAATACCAGATATCCATCAAGAACACTCAACACTCACAGCATGTCATGAGGGTAGGTATCTGTGGTCAACAACACTCACAGCATGTCATCAGGTAGGTATCTGTGGTCAACAACTCCAGCATGTCATGGGGTAGGTTCATGTGATCAACAACCCTCCCAAGCATGTATGAGGGTAAGGTATTGTGGTTCAACCCTCCAAGTCATGTATAGGGTAGGTTCATTGTGGTCAACAACTCCCAAGCATGTCATAGTCGAGGGTAGGTATCTGTGGTCAACACACTTCACAGGCATGTCATCAGGGTAGGTATCTGTGGTAACAACAATCAAGCATGTCATGGAGGTAGGTATGTGGTCACAACACTCACAGCATGTCTCAGGGTAGGTATCTGTGGTCAACAAACTCACCAGCATGTCATCAGGGTAGGTATCTTGTGTCAACAACACTCACAGCATGTCATCAGGGTAGGTATTTGGTGGTCAACAACATCAAGCATGTCATCAGGGTAGGTATCTGTGTCAACAACACTCAAGCTTGCATGAAATATGCGTAGTCTACGACTTTATACGTGTTTACTCTGAGTTATAGCTTATTACCGTGTCATGATTTCTTCCCTTCAATTCACGTTTCAGGAGATAGAATCATTGAATGTGATTTTGAACTGGATGTATGGCAGCTGCCTCCATGTGAAATGCTATTGGTGGTAAGTTTAATTTCCTATAGAACAAATTTGTTTTATTTCACTGACTGACCTAACCACAAACAACTTTTTTTCTCTCAAAGATTTCAGCCGTTTTTTATGCGGTGTGCAAGAGCAACTGTTTACATCACCGACAAGAGTGTAACTACTGCTCCTGTGAGTAAAATCTATTTGGCATCTAAATTTATTATTTTGTCAGGTCATTCATTGATTTTCACTTTTATCTTTGTCTGATAATTTATTTTTTTCCCCCCCCCCCCAGACTATCAAAGGCCTCCCACTTACAGCCGATCATTGATGATAAAAGCATTACTGGGGCTGATCATGGCTGGTGGTTTCCTGACTTATTTGCTGCAAACACTCCCATACAGGTTTGTTGGTTATAGATTAACCTTTCACTAAATAAAAACAAAATAGTAAACTACATGCCTCAACTGGTAAAATATCGTTCATTTTCTGCACACTTACGTAGTATCTCTATTCCACTTCTTCTTCTCCTTCCTAGATCCAGGAAGCCAGCTCCTGACCACTCCCAGAGGTGGAACTGGAGAGAGTCACAGTACAAGAGAGAAGGAGAGAAGTCTCATCATCTACTCTGGGACCATCCTCTCATGGAGATCGTCTGAAGTCTGTGTTTCCTCATGGCTAAGTGTGGCATAGAGGTGAGGACGAGGACACAATGGACATTTTGACTGTTGTCTGTTTGACATTATTGTGTTTTATGTATTGTTGCTAGGGCATCTCTGTGGGATGGTTCTAGCTAGTGTGGATTTTAAATCTACTCAATAATGAACTTCCATTGGAATCGATAATGAAATACTGATGGCGTTTAATCTGTGTCTGGAACCAGCCCTATAATGTACTTTCAATTTGTCAAATAAAGTTAATGTTCATTGACTCATTTAGGTGGTGCTGGACCTGCTGGACTCTGCCGGCTGGGCATTGTGGGCAGTGTCAGTGGTCGGACTGGCAGAGGGAACAGATTGTTAAATCCTCAGAAGATCTAATTTTGTGTTCGCGGGGGGTAAGGGCCAAATGGAGAGCAATGTGTGATGGTGCCGAAACCCGTGGTGATCTGAGAGGGATGTACGTTCCCCATGGGCATGCTCAGCCTGCCTCAGCCTCCTGGTGCCCAGCTTTGTGAGATCTGGAACGTTTCCAGAACTACATGGTGGCCTACTTTGAGGACGTTTGTTCCGAGGAGGATGTTCCGTCTCCGCTTTAACATCATGTGAGGTACTGTCATGGGAAGGGAGGGAGGGAGGAGGGAGGGAGGGAGGGAGGGAGGGAGGGGGGAGGAGGGAGGAGGGAGGGAGGGAGGGAGGGAGGGAGGGAGGGAGGAGGGAGGGAGGGAGGGAGACCTGCCATGGCTCATTCCTGTTCCCCTTTACAGATACAAACTTATGAAGCATTTTGAGGAGCTCTTCTTCAGGCTCCTGGATAAAGAGAAACATGAGCCAGGACGAGTGAATCGCATTGAAGGCATCACCGAGGACGAGTATTTTCACTGTCCCTCAGGGAAAGCATTGCGGGACGCGGTGGAGGCTTTCCATGCCTATCAGCTGGAGCATCCAAACTGGTTTGAGGATGAACTAGTAAAGGACACAGATGCGGACGTGGAAGTGGAGGAACCTTCCCTGGAGCATCATGCTATAGAACAACCAACTGAGAGCCCCATCACCATCAGACAGAGTGTGCCAGAGTGCATAGAAGATGGACCTTCCACTCTCATCAATGATGTGACACCATCAGAGAGGGATCACACAGTGTACTCTGCAACTCCTCACATGACAGAGGGACTCAAAGGTCCCACTTCGAATGAATCCAAACCATTTCCTCTCTCGGCACACACACATATATATGTTTCCCATCCAGCTGAGCAAGATGGGTCCTGTAACTCTGTCTTGGTAGGTTGGGATCCCTCTGTTAGCACACTTAAAGAAGGAACAYCAGTGTAATTTCACTGATGCCGCTTGGGAGTGATCCATCCCCAAGCCCATGCAGTGCACCCACATCACCATCTTGAAGACATCTTGGGTTCAACTAATGTCTGTATGGGGTCAACAGGGACATACCAAAGAGAGGTCTATGAGGGGGTGTCAGTGTCACGTACTGCAACTCATCTAACGTTACAGGCCCCACCACAAGCATATGTGGACCCTGTTGCACGGTGTCTTCCTATGACCTTTGAGACTGAGAGTGAAGACCGCACACGTGTAACAGTCGAGGGGGAAACTCATAAGGCTCTCAGTTGTGGAGTGAGGGGAACATGGAATGTGTCCAGGACAGAACGAAGTAACTACTCTCAAACCCACCTGCAACTCAATACAGTTTATAGGCATTTAACATTTTGGTCATTTATCCAATGCTCTTTTAACCAGAGCGACTCATAGTCAGTGCATTCAACTAAGGTAGGTAAGACAACCACATATCACAGTCATTGCATGTTTAAAACCTTCCTCAAAAAAATCAGCTATCACCAAAATCAGTGCTAGTTAAAAAAGTGTTTGTGCAAGAAAGACAAGTTCAACAGTTAGGTGTTCATAGAGACTCACTGTGTTTAGCTCGCTCTACCATTATCCTGCTGTGTTCAGTAAGTAAGCATTTCATTGTACTGTGTACACTACACTGTATCTTATGCATATGACAAATAGATTTGATCAGGTAACTCTGTAGAAGGGACAGTTTTATATTTACTGGTGTGGGGGAGTGGTCCAAAATAGGGGAGGGTTGTCGAACTGGTTGTGTAGTTTTTTATTTGGCACAGAGGAGAGTAGTTTTTTCCCCCGCTGGTTTARATTACCCAACTTTACTGTGCAATCCTGGTCACTTTTTAAAATATTTGTATTCTGTGTATATATTTATGTATTTTCTTTTTTACTGACAAATAAAATCAATCAATCCAAACTGTGGAACTGCCATTTGATAAATTGAAAGAGACAACTGTTTAAAAACACCCCAAAAGTTTAATAATATTCTGAGATTGTCAATCCAAGCCTTTGATACTGGGTAGACCTACAAGGTTGGGAGGGATGTATTTTCTGCAGTGGTGGAAAAAGTYCRCAWRTGTCATACTTGAGTAAAATTAAAGATACCTTAACAGAAGWTGACTCAAGTAAAAGTGAAAGTCACCCAGTAAAATCCTACTTGAGTAAAAGTCAAAGTATTTGGTTTTAAATATACTTAAGTATCAAAAGCAAATGGAATTGCTAAAATGTACTTAAGTATCAAAAGTAAAAGTAATAAAAACTTCCTTATATTAAACAAACCAGACGGCAAATCATCAAATCAAATGTATTTATAAAGCCCTTCTTACATCAGTTGATGTCACAAAGTGCTGTACAGAAACCCAGCCTAAAACCCCAAACAGCYAGCAATGCAGGTGGAGAAGCACGGTGGCTAGGAAAAACTCCCTAGAAAGGCCAGAACCTAGGAAGAAACCTAGAGAGGAACCAGGCTATGAGGGGTGGCCAGTCCTCTTCTGGCTGTGCCGGCACCATTTCTTATTTTATTTTTATTGACGAATTGCCAGGGGCCCTCTCCAACACTCAGCTATAATATACAGACGAAGCATTTGTGTTTAGTGAGTCCGCCAAATCAGATGCATTAGGGATGACCAGGGATGTTCTCTTGATAAGTGTAACTGTAAAAATGTAACCAGTACTTTTGGGTGTCACGGAAAATGTGACACCCAAAAATGAGTAAAAAGTACTTTATTTTATTTCAGAATGTAGTGAAGTTGAAAGTAGCCACAAATATAAATAGTAAAGTACAGATACTCCAAAAAACGACAAGTAAAAATACTTTAAAGTTCTACTTAAGTACTTTACACCACTGATTTTCTGTTTGTCAAGATTGACATAGTCTATTTATTGTGGTGTTGAAAACACAACCCATGATTTTGAAGTGCCCGAAGTCAGTATGTTTTGTTTATTGGTTGTGTGGTATATTGGCACAGAAACCTGTTGGTGTAAAATGTGTTGTGTTGGCCTAGTGAAAGAGGCAGGGAGAATGAGCTTGCATGGAATCAACCATATTTTATTTCATTACTCATGTGTTTCACTATATATTCAACTTTTTGATACAAGAGTAGCTCTAATCTTAGCAAATTTTGTGTGCATTGATAATGATGGATATATTTTTTAGATATAGTTTTCTTATTCATATCATGTTAATTTCAAATTGCATAAACTCAGTCAAAATGGGTGAATAGAAACAGGCCAGAGTTCTAATGGTAAAGGCAAGCAAACTGTGTCAACAAAAAGCATGGCAGGGTCAAAGTTCACTCACTTTTCTGGGGGAAAAGTCTCTCATTACTGAGTTTCTCACACACTGGAGAAGGTAAGCATTAAGAGCAGTATTGTTGGTAATGAGCTGATATGAATGATGGGAAATTGAATGCCTAGTGCCATGTATACAATATGTTCGTGATATCAATGAATGAGTATGCCTTAAATCATAACGGCAGTTTTTAGGGATTTTGGCAATGAAACCCGTTATCTACATCCCCAGAGTCAGATTAACTCGTGTAAATTCTTAACTAGCTTTAGCGCATTTGCTCTAGTTAGCATTGGCTCTATTCACGAGTTAGCTGTGTTGTTGGCTAGATATTGAACAAGTGTCCTGGAAAGAGAGCACAGTTTCTGCCAGGTGAAATCGCGCATCACTAGCTCATTGTTATGGATGTATCCAAATAAATGTAGCTAGAAAACCGCTTTAACAAATGCAAATACAGCTACTTCGTTATTTTGGCTGCACTGTTTGACATGACTGTAAATTAGCTGTAGTTGACTAGCAAGCAAGGGATAAGAACGTTACCAGCCAGTATGGAAATGGWCCATTTAGAACGAARGACTTGGGTCGCGTCCAAAGATGCAGAACAGAAAGACAATGACTGAGGCGCGTCTCTGGTAACCGAACCGAACAAACGACCAGCAACCCTATGTGTCAGAACTGTATCTTGTGAAAGGATGAAATACTATGAATAAATTCATCAATAACGTTCATGAAACTATGTCAATCATTTTAACATGTTGGTAACCCGTCCGTTAAAAAGCTGGCACGTTTGCCGTCCTGAGACGAACAACAACCGTGCCAATAGATCCTCCAAACACCGGCTTCTCGGGCATTATCACCTAAATGTATCACTGCTGGTCTAGCATAAAAGGCAAACTGTGACGATTCAGCCTTTATTATTTAAGTGGTAACTTGTGGAATAGACACCGTCTGGAATGCAGTTTTAACCTATCAGCATTCGGCATTAGACTCACCCCATTGTATAATTAAGCAAACACACCCAGGTTGGCACCGTAGGGGTCCACCCTGGGCTGTAATAAAAGGCCCGGCTTGGGCTACATGCACTGGGCCCGTGGGTTTTTGCTCATGGGCAAATAGTTGGCCCCTAATTGCTGGCAGCTCTTATTCAGCCCAAAGTAAGTGTGGGCAGCCCAGTACCAGCCCACAAGAAGCCCTTATGTTGTTGGGCCAATTAMGGTCCAAATAAAAGTTTGATGGCCTCGTGATAAATTCCCAAATATTACCCGCATTCGACCCAAACAGCTGCAGTAAACCTGTTAATACTGGAGGTAGAAAAAAGAAAAAAGACTCCAAAAAATGTAATAAACAAATGAAATACCACATGTTCAAATTCAATAGATTTTATTGTCAATATTAAATAACAGGTAAGTACCTCAGCGTCTGAATGGACATCAAGTAAATACAATTAAAAGGGCAAGATTTTCTAACAATTGGCTAATATAATAAAATTAATATTTATTTCTGAGAAATAAGCATAACATTGCGTATTTAAGTTTAAGACTTGAATGGAGTCTTTAGCTTAAAAGTACAATATTAATTAAGAAAGTGTGCTTTCAAAGTGAGTTTACAACTTCAACATGCACAACATTGACATTTTATTAACATAACATGAACATTTAATGGTTTAAATATACAGAGACACACCACAGACAATTACATCAGCTGCTGGACAGAGTATAAAGAATGTATTGATTCTCATGTATACTCTGTCCAGCAGCTGTGAGAGCTGACAGACATTTTAGTTTCTCAGGCTGTGTTCACATCAAAAAAAGCTGAGGTTGACTGTGGGGATAAAATGTAAACACAATCCCCATTTTTGACCTTGAGCTTGGGTCCAGCAACCAAACGTTTAGACGTGAACCTGATGGACTAGGCTGATGCGTATCTCTACACAAACAGCATCCGAGACAAAGTAGTTCCAGTGTTCGTTCTCTCCACCTTTCCGCCCCTACTCTTTCGCCTGTGTAGCAACATCTCAGATTGTCTTGTGCTCCCCTTGCTCTCTTTCACCCGTCTTGTCTGAGTGTGTAGTTAGCTCCTCCCATTAGTCTCTCTCAGTCCGTTAGAGTGCAGGTGAGTTYGAGTGATGAAGGGCCACCTCACTGACAACTCTGCAGTGAGCACCACAGTCACCCACTTGAACTATACCCTCTGTTAGAGTGAGACGAGTCTCAGACAAGACAGGTGAAAGAGAGCAAGGGGAGCACAAGACAATCTGAGATGTTGCTACACAGGAGAAAGAGAAGGGGCGGAAAGGTGGAGAGAACGAACACTGGAACTACTTTGTCTCGGAGGCTGTCTGTGTACAGGTACGTAACAGCCCAGTATCAGCCTAGTCCTTGAGGTTCACGTCTAAACGTTTGGTTGCTGGACCCCAAGTTTAATGTCAAGTCAGCTCTACCAGTCAGCTCTCGCAAAGCAAATTTATTGAGCTCACTCTTCCCCAAAGTCTTGTGTCTGTTGCCTCATATCTTTTCAAACCACTCCTTGCGTCCACCTGCACGGTCACGTGAGTTCATCAACCAGATCTCGATCTCTTCAACTGTTGGATCTTGAGGCCTGGGTTGGATAGGGCTTTTCCTGACTGTATCTGAACAAAAATGCACATTTGTAATAGTGAACTGGGTATGGTATGCAATATGATGATGACCAGACTCTGCGGACCCGGTGACAGGTCCAGTTGAAGACCCTAGAGTATACAGACATATTGCAGGGGTCATATCATAGGATCGCCATATATCACGAGAAAGCTACGGGAGTCTAGTAGGAAGATGGCAGAAACCACATTTTACACTACGATAAACTCACTCCCCCCCCCCCACATATAAGCAGCATGTGTCATGCTTACTATAGCCAACAAGGTTCCCATGGCAACACATTAATATTCTACATAATTAACATGTCAGGCCGTAGTCGGAGATGGAGTTAAAACAGTTGCAGTTTCAAACATTTAAATCACGGATGTCTAGGTGCTCGAAGAATGTGAAAATGTTTGAGATTCCCCCGGATGTACCTGCAACAACCTTCCTTAGCCCCAGGTTGTGAAAGGGTCTTTTGTCATTCGTGCCTTTCCAGTTGAGCTGCCAGAGCATGACTTATCATCCTTCTTGTTGTCGCTTGGACATCATAACCTCCAATGGTCCCCAGATATGTAATCTAACGTTAAGGGAAATAAATCAAAASTAAAATGTGTAAAGGAAAGAGACACTATTAGTATGAAAATAATTACTGTATTGAGTGAGTTTACCAAGTCTTCTAGACTTTGGTGGTCCTCAATTTTTTGTTTCAGGCAATCAAGTTCATCATAGTTTTGTAAGGGTAGGCTGATGTCGTCATAAAGTGACCTCTGCTGTACTTGATTGAGAGAGACCTGACACCATTCTCTCAATTTTTGTCAGTCTGTCCTTAATTTCTTCCAAGCGCATTGACCAAGTACCTATCAATACCTGACAAGAAAGTATCTAATCACAAACTTTGGCCACATGTACTCAGCGAGACTGAAAGCCCAATTGCGTTTTTATAATTTCGACTTAGCAAAGAATTTTGCAAGACATACCTGCAGACAGAGAGTGGCTAGCAGGTGCTAAAGGATGGCTTGGAGTCAGAGCGTCTTGCAGATTGGGGGTGACTCAAAGGAAGTGAGTTGCTCACAGGGTTCATAGGGTTGCTGGTAGATGGAGAGTTACTGGAAGGTGAAGGTATTGGCAAACTTATTGGTAGTGGTGGGACTGGAAGCATAGACTACTGGACACCGGTATKTTGCACTTGGAAATGTCTGTTGCCTTTTCGGAGGGGCTGGCTCCAACTCAATGTATCGCTTGTTTGGTCTGGTGAAAATAGAAAATGATTTCACATACATACCAAGATCACAAAAATATTTATGTAAAGATGCTTCACATCTTTGTTGTAATTATAACTGCTATTTATTTTATAGCACTCGCAAGCCAAAAATTGCCCACAACTTGTGTAAATGTCATGCCACATGCAGGACACACACGGTTGACGTGTATCACATCACACCATTTTCATGAGGTGTATATAATTATTCAAGATTTACTGTATTGTCCTAATAAATCAGAGGGTATGGAAACAAATAGATCTTACTGTCTCGACCGTTGACTACGTTCAAGTTCTTCTGGGTCGCTTAGTAAAACCATTTGTCTCCGCTTCTCTAGATTTGAATCTTGCCTCTTCACAATCAACTGTAAGAAAGACAAATTTATTTAGTTTGGCAGCTGTTCGCACTTTGGCACGTACTGTACAAAAAAAATATATTCACCCCTTAATATGACATTATGCTGTTGAAGACGTTATTCTTTCAGCACACCATATGGGTCCAATCTAGTGCTATTTGCATGTTCTTATTGTATTTGTGGGTGACCCTACATGCAGAAATAATTCAGAAAAACCTGCTGTGCTTAAAGTTGTCATCTCATATGAAATCCATGTTTCACCCGGTACTTCATGAGTCACTAAAGCTCTCTTGCGTTTGTTCGGATCGGTATAAGGGGGCCATAACGTTATGGATGAGTCCTCCTGTATCCATGTACTACTAACAATCCCAACTGAATGATACAGAAACTCCACAATGTGATACTGTGCCATTAGTAAATAATATAGATCTCTGTAGGACAATTGAAAAATAAGAGTTTGAGAAATTCAGTAAATAGGTCAAACAAAAAACGCTAAACCTTGACTATGCAGCAAGGGTGTGGCTGGCCAATATGTGCCCATCGCGATCAAAATATCCAATAGGTGGTGAACTTGGTCTCTTAGTCGAAGATGGAGTGCTTTATAGATGCCAATGTCTTTTGAATCCAGGGGACTGGAGAAGAGTAACAATAATGTCAAGAACTTCCTGAAAATAATGTACTCCTCCCCTGTGCGATCATCTCGTAGGATGTTCTGTACCAGTCCCAGGTCTCCGTTAACCATAACACAGTTGTCCCCAGTGGTTGTGGCAATGCTGAACTGTTCAAATATAGCCTTTAGAAACTGGGTGCAGTAAGAGAAAGGGAATGGTTTGGCCTCTATAGTGTGTTCTTTTCCAGAGAATGTTTCTTGTCCTCGGTTCTCTTTGTCTTTATGGATGGGCGCGTCCTCGCGAGTAATTTGGTGATTCATTTGTTTGAGAACAAATTGTGGTTTCCGGCAGACTTTCTTCAACTTTCTCATAGTTTTCAAAAGGAAAAGAAGACACTATCTAAGGACCCAAACCTCCTCACATCCTCTGCCAAGAGTCAGATTATGGACATTGTAGACCAACTCTTCAATGCCATACAAATTCTCAAACTCACTGAGGAAATGTTTGAGGTCATCTGCATAGCCACAGTAGTAACAGCACAAGGCAGGGAAGTTGCTGTAGTGGGAGAAGGAAAGGATGTCTTGCAACACGACAGGGCCTGTGTATAATAAGAATTGGCGGAATTCGGTTCCTTTCCATCTGTCTATTTCTTCCAGTCCTCTTGGTTCTCTGAAACTCCATTGGCATGTACTGTCTGATTTGACACCAACCTCTCAGAGGTGGCGCTCACTGCCCGAGATCCCAATCTACAAGAAAAATCCCCTTTCATCCAAAAATACATCAACTTCCGAGTTATTCTAAGACAAACAAGGTGCATGTAGTCAAGAATGAACATTGTGACCATGCCATAGSCTGGTTCCTCTCTAGGTTTCTTCCTAGGTTTTGGCCTTTCTAGGGAGTTTTTCCTAGCCACCGTGCTTCTACACCTGCATTGCTTGGCCTAGCTAGTTAACGTTAGCTATTCTTTCTCCTTAGTGTTGTTGGCCAGACAAGCAATGTTACCATCAGTAAAATATTCAAACCATTTAGTCTAGGTATCTTACCCGTTTTACTAWGTTAACAAAACGGTTAACAGATGTTATGGCTGAGCCGATCGCTTACCTGTCAGTTTGTGAAGTCGACCTATCCCTCAAAAACCGTTCACATTTAAACGCGGGCTCGCGTACGTCTTTAAAGAGTGCAAGTCCAATCCCAACTGCTCAGTGGTGGCCCATAATGTTCTCGACCGCGAGGGGCCACTGATGGCTGATCTCACAGCCCCATCTCAGCCCAAAAGGGCCCGGCTCAGTCATGTTAGCTGGGTAAGGCCCGAGGAGTTGTGGTAWATGGCCAATATACCACGGCTAAGGGCAGTTCTTTTGGCCGTAGAGTGCCTGGAGACAGCCCGTAGCCGTAGTATATTGGCCATATACCACAAACCCCCGAGGTGCCTTATTGCTATTATAAACTGGTTATCAACGTAATTAGAGCAGTACAAATAAATGTTTTGTCATATGGTGGTATAGGGCCTGATATACCACGGCTGTCAGCCAATCAGCATTCAGGGATTGAACCACCCAGTTTATAATGTGTAATAAGGCCTTTTTTGTGTGTGAACATTATACATTATGTGACCTTAACTTTGACAGAGCCCTTTCCTCAATTATTTTTAAAGTAGTAGTTCTATTAAGTTACAATTGACTGTGTTTTGCTCTACAATTATGACTTAATATGAATAAGTATACCTTTATTGGAAAGGGACTTTGAATCGGTTCTTGAATGTAGCGGGATAAGAATACAAAACACTCCACTTATTTCACAATGTTGCAGGCAGCACTGATATTTCGGGTGTAGATTTACCGCTGTGTGCCCCATTAGGGGGGTTTTACTTTATCCCAACTAACTAGAGCATGGAAATCTACTTAATGGGTGAATTGTATGTGTGCCTTGCAGTGACGTGGTTGGCTACGCTGCTGCTTTTGATGCCGGGAATCCAAGGCTGAGAAATCTGTTTTGTTTTCCATCATGAAATTAAGGTAACTCCCTGTGATTACGTTTTTTTCTGTAACTTGAATATGCAATTTTGACAAAAGTTTGGTATATTTTTGTTGTTTTAAAATGTTATTCTTGAATTCTGATTTGTTTATTCTGCTGTCAGTGTTTCCCTTAGATATTCTGAGTTGAGGTTGCTGAAGGAAGTATCGGCACAACTCCTAAAACGTGGCATCTCAACATTTCACAGTAGATTATGCAAAAACGGTAAAGTCAGCCCCTGCTATAATAATGAAAAAATATTAAAAGACTGACTTTGAATTTACCCTCATTGTTGTATTGAAGTCGGATTTAAATATTTCTATTCTTTAGATTTCTAAAAAAAAGTATATCCCCCCAGATGGTCTCTTCCTTGTCCATCCGGCAGTATCCCAGGCATTGGCAGAAAACAGACCAGTGGTGGCGCTAGAGAGCACCATCATCACCCATGGCATGCCATACCCACACAACCTGAGGTACGTGCTGCAAAGATGTCAAAATGGGAAGGACTTTGTTAGACAGAAAGTTCCTGATATAAAATATAATCCATGCTATCAAGCTTATTTATTCTAGCTACCTTACATGTACCTCATTTAGCAGACGCTCTTATCCAGAGAGACTTACAGGAGCAATTAGTGCCTTGCTCAAGGGCACATCGCCAGATGTTTCACTTAGTTGGCTTGGGGAATCGAACCAGCAACCTTTCTGGTTACTGGCCAAACGCTATTAACCACTAGATTACCTGCCACCCTTAATTCAGTATTAGAAGTTACTGCTTCAACAGTCACTGTTTTTCCTCATTCAGCACAGCCAAAGCGGTAGAAGCCATAGTAAGGTCAGAGGGAGCCATTCCTGCCACTGTTGGGCTGCTCCAGGGGAGGGTTCATGTAGGGTTGTCTTCAGAAGAACTGGACTACCTAGCACGGAGTAAGACGTCGCTGAAAGTGTCCCGCCGAGACCTGCCCTACGCCATCAGCAAGGTGAGCACCTGTCAAGGTTTAGACAAACAACTGAAAAGCCACTCCATTCAGTCTTATTCAGATTGAATACCTTGCTTACCGGCCACTCCATTCAGTCTTATTCAGATTGAATACCTTGCTTACCGGCCACTCCATTCAGTCATATTCAGATTGAATACCTTGCTTACCGGTGTGTGTGTGTGTGTGTTCTCCAGGGTCTCTGTGGTGGCACTACGGTTTCAGGCACCATGATAGCAGCACACAGAGCCGGTATCCATGTCTTTGTCACTGGGGGTGTTGGAGGAGTGCACCGAGATGGAGAGAATAGTAAGTGCAATATCCCAAAGTGAAATGTAATTGGTTGGAAGCTACTGTAGCCTCAGTGAAATGTTATTGGTTGAAACCCACTGTAACCTCAGTGAAACGTTATTGGTTGGAACCCACTGTAGCCTCAGTGAAATGTTATTGGTTTGAAGCTACTGTAGCCTCAGTGAAATATTATTGGTTTGAAGCTGCTGTAGCCTCAGTGAAATGTAATTGGTTTGAAGCTACTGTAGCCTCAGTGAAATGTAATTGGTTGGAAGCTACTGTAGCCTCAGTGAAATGTTATTGGTTGGAACTACGGTAGCCTCAGTGAAATTTTATTGTTGAAGCTGTTGTAGCCTCAGTGAAATGTTATTGGTTGGACGCTACTGTAGCCTCAGTGAAATTACATCATCATACACAGCAGGGAGACTTCATGTTTAGGATACAGAAATAGAAAACAACAACATGTATTGAAATTGTTAACTGACCATCTTCTCAGGTATGGATATCAGTGCAGATCTGACAGAGCTAGGCAGGACTCCCATTGCTGTGGTCTCAGCTGGAGTGAAGTCCATCCTCGACATTGGGCCCACCTTGGAGTACTTGGTTAGTGGTTATTGCTAGATGGTTTTATACATGGTCAAATGCAGAGATTCCATTGCAAGAGATTCCATTGCAAGAGATTCCATTGCAAGAGATTCCATTGCAAGAGATTCCATTGCAAGAGATTCCATTGCAAGAGATTCCATTCCAAGAGATTCCATTGCATCGCAAATAATTATTAACAATTGTGTGCTTTCTTCAGGAGACACAGGGTGTGTGTGTCGCCACATTTGGGACCTCCATGAATTTCCCCGCTTTCTTCTCTCCACAAAGTGGGTTTACCTCCCCTTACCACGTCAACAATGCTGAGGAGGCTGCAGATCTCATTGGTGACGCAGCTCAATATTTTATGTCTGAGTAGCAACATTTTCAACTGACTCGAAATTGCTGTTATTTCAGGGTCATTCTGAGCTGATAATCTAGACATGATTATAAGATATTATAAAGGGTCATACATGCTTATGACAAATCTTACAATGTATTGTGACTGCATCATAATGTACTATACCTGTCTCTTTCCCCTGGCCTACAGCGGGTAACCTGTCCCTGGGTCTACAGAGCGGCCTGCTGCTGGCTGTGCCCATCCCTAAGGAGCATGCAGCAGCTGGACAACAGATTGAGAACGCTATACAAGCTGCACTGGCAGAGGCCAAGTAAGGAAACACTGCATTATAACATAATATGATCTCTCCACCTGACTTGACTGTAGTTGAATTTAGCAATAAGGCCCGAGGAGGTGTGGTATATGGCCAATATACCACGAGTAACGGCTGTTCTTACGCACGACACAACGTGAAGTGCCTGGACACAGCCCTTAGCCGTGGTATATTGGCCATATACCACAAACCCCCTAGGTGCCTTGTTGCTATTAAAAAACTGTTTACCAACGTAACTAGAGCAGTAAAAATAAACGTTTTGTCATACCCGTGGTATATTGCCTGATATACTACGGCTGTCAGCCAATCACCATTCAGGGCTTGACCCACCCAGTTTATAATCCCCAATACATGTTTTTGGAAATGTATGTTGCCTACTTAGGTAGGCACAGTGATGCCGAAACATTGGTAAATACCCATTACATTTCTGGGTGTTTATGTATGGAGTGTGCGACTTTCTTTATTTTCATAGTTTATAGTTTATTCGCCGTTAGTCAGCACCTCCACACAAACACATTTTTCTGGGTGTGCGCCAGCTAATGTTTTTTAGGCTACTTAGGTATTGCTAAAAAGCTCTATTTATTGAGCACTTCTCATGGTCTGTCTGTGCTGGTGTTGTTTTCTGAACATTTATTTCCTGATCTCTAGATAGCCGCTTGCATGACTGACAACACAGGAAGTTGCTTATCAGAGTTTCTGTTTGGTTGCCTTGATATGTCAAGAAAYGTATCAGCATTTCACCTCAGCCACACGATTAACTCTCTGTTGCCTTCGTACGCATTTCCCCTGTAGTGTTAAAGGTATCAGAGGAAGAGATTTGACGCCCTTCATCCTTCAAAAGGTCAACGAACTGACCCGTGGAAAGTCCCTCCAGGCTAGTATCCTTCTCTGATCAGTAACATGGTGTGAGAAAACCACGCTGCAGAGAGAGAGGGAGGGAGGGATCATATCAGAGTCATTCTTAGTGTAAGAAAATGTTTAAAAAAATTATAATCATAATTGTGGTTTTTGAAACTTGTTTTATCGATGTATAACTGAATGTTTGTATCATCATTACATTACGGTCCCTTAATCTGATATTCCCAAAGATATCGCTCTCATTCATAATAATGCCAGGGTAGGCAGTCAGATAGCCTGTGCACTGTCTAAACGAATGCAGAAGAAGACTTGGACACCTGCTCCTCACGCAAAGGAGAGAGAGAAAGATTCGGACTCTCAGCCAAACATTGTGAGGACTGGTCATATGTTCATCATCAATACACATGAACCAATCACTCTTGTCTTGTAGAGCACATCATTTTTCTTACTCTAGTTTTAGCTTGATGGACAGTGTGTAACATGCTTACTGTACAATAACACTGTGGCTCTTACATCGCAGGTTGTCATAGGTGGTGTGAATGTGGATTTTATTGCCAAGGGGAAAACAGATAAGCTAGTGGTACGTTCACACAAACTCTGCTAATGTCAAGCATCTACTACTGCATGTCTGGACTATTCAAATGATGTCAATGACACAAGGGTTTGTTTGATTGCTCAACAGTTTGGACAGACGAATCCTGGAAGTGTCTGCCAGTCATTTGGTGGAGTAGGAAAGAACCTTGCTGGTTAGTTATTTAAAGCAATAAGGCACCTCAGGGGGTTGTGGTATATGGCCAATATACCACAAACCTCCGAGGTGCCTTATTGCTATTATAAACTGGTTATCAACGTAATTAGAGCAGTACAAATAAATGTTTTGTCATAGAATGCTGTTCATTGACTACAGCTCGGCGTACAACACCATAGTGCCCACGAAACTCATCACTAAGCTAATGACCTAGCATCTGACCGTAAGGCGCTACAGAGGGTAGTGCGAACGGCCCAGTACATCACTGGGGCTGAGATTCCTGCCATCCAGGACTTATATACTAGGCGGTGTCAGAGGAAAGCCCAKAGAATTGTCAGAGACTCCAGTCACCCAAGTCCTAGACTGTTTTCTCTGCTACCACACGGCAAGCGGTACCGGAGCGCCAAGTCTAGGACCAAAAGGCTCCCTAACAGCTTCTACCCCCAAGCCATAAGACTGCTGAACAATTAATCAAATGGCCACCGGACTATTTACATTGACCCCCCCCCTCCATTAGTTTAGTTCACTGCTGCTACTCACTACATGTACAAATTACCTCGACTAACCTGTACCCCCGCACATTGACTCGGTACCGGTACCCTCTGTATATAGCCTCGTTATTGTTATTTTACTGTGTTACTTTTTATTATTTTTTACTTTAGTCTACTTGGTAAATATTTTCTTAACTCTTTCTTGAACTGCACTGTTGGTTAAGGGCTTGTATGTAAGCATTTCACGGTAAGGTCTACACTTGTTGTATTTGGCGCATGTGACAAATAAAGTTTGATTTGATTTCAGCATTCAGGGCTCAAACCACCCAGTTTATAATGAGCAATTATGTCTACATAGCTCCTATATGTGGAAAAAAGGTTAATTAAACTTTTGCATTGAGTGAAACACTTTAATGTTGACTTCTTGTGTGATATTTTACACACCAGACTCTCTGAGCAGAATGGGCCAAAGACCTCTCTTCATCTCAGCTATTGGAACTGACTCTCACAGTGATGCTGTGCTGAACTACTGTCGGCACATGGTATGTATGTGGAGAAGATTTCGAGAGGTGTTCTGAGTTGAGATCAGCACGTTTCCATTAAAATCAGAGTTGTGCGAGTTACTTATCTCAACTCTAAATCGAGCCCTTAATGAGTGGTAACAACTGATTGTTATGACCATATGCAAAGCGGAATTAATCTCTCTCCCATAGTATTCTGGCATGACATTCTTTCCTCTTTAGAATACCAGTGGTGTTGCTGTACTTAAGGAGCAGCGGACCGCTACTTATTGTGCCGTGATCACTGAGAGCGGGGATCTGAGTCTGGGATTAGGCGACATGGACATTCACCAGCAAATCACAGAGCAGTATGTGAGTATTTCTGGGGCTCCCAAGTGACGTAGCGGTCTAAGGCACTGCATCTCAGCGCTAGAGGCGTCACTACAGACCCTGGTTAGATTCCGGGGCTGTATCACAACCGGCCGTGATTGGGAGTCCCATAGGGCGGCGCACAATTGGTCCAGCGTCGTCCGAGTTTGGCTGGGGTAGGCCGTACATTGTAAATGTAACTGACTTGCCTCGTTAAATAAAGGTTAAATAAAAATAAATATTTCTGAAGCATTTAAACTGTAAAAATAATCTGATTTACTACACATAAAAGTACACATATCTAATGTTCTTGTTCATTATTGTGTTTTTTATAGAATAGCACTGAAAAATAACAACTTTGCCCATCTCTACATACAGGTGGCCCAGTTTGAGGACAAGCTCTCAACAGCCTCACTCATGTGTCTGGACGGCAATATACCCATCTCCACCATCAACTATGTTTGCTCTGTCGCCAAGAAGCATGCAGTGCCAGGTTAGCATGTAGAGCTGAACGCTTTGACAGTCATCAATAGTGATCGATCACCATTTTCTTACCATCAGTGCTTCGCTGTGTGATCAGGGCCCATATTCACAAATAATCTGTGTGGGAGTGCTGATKMAGGATCAGGTCCTCCTTCCCCATGTCATCTTTTTCATTATGATCTAAGAAGGCAAAACGATCCTATATCAGCACTCCCACTCTGAGACACTATATGAATACAGACCCTGATGTGATAAACTTGTGTTGCAGTGTGGTATGAGCCAACTGATTGTGACAAGGCCTGCAAGCCTTTCCTGTCAGACAGCTGGAAAGCCCTGGCCTACACCTCCCCCAACCTGGCTGAGCTGTGTACCATGAACAAGGCATTGGGCCTCCCGACACCTGCAGGTACGATAGTCAGTTATTCCTGCACTGAGATCATTTCTGGAGCCTACTGTATATAATATGGAATTAGCCTGGACGAAGCTATGTTTGTGCTGTGGAGCCAACTCCTATGCTTGGCGTAACAGTGACCATAGGAGTTGACACTTCGCAAGACATCACAAAGATCTGAGTCCGGGCTAGATATAATAAGTAATGCACACACTATGAAGTCTTTGTTTGACAGCTCATCATTATGCACAAACTCCTGTCTGATTAATGAGAATGAGATCTTGTCTTGTGGTGTCAGTGCTGCCTAGCTCTGTGGAGGAAGTGCTGAGCTGTGCCATGGATCTCGCACGCCCCCTGCTGGACCACCTGCAGTGTGTGGTGGTGACCCTGGGGGCCATGGGAGTGCTGCTGTGTGGAGAACATAACGCTGGGTCTGTAGACCTGCAGCCTAGGAGAGGAACAAGGGTAAGATGATTGTATGTATGTATGTGTGTATGTATATATGTGTGTGTGTGAGCTCACATTCTCACATTGTTTCACTTCTAAACTAAACGTGAGCATCTTGACATCTTTATATCTCCGAACATTATGGTGATAATTTGTAAGTCGCTCTGGATAAGAGCGTCTGCTAAATGACTTAAATGTAAATGTAAATAATGTTTTCTGGTTTTCCAGAAGGGTCGGCTATGTGCCGTCCACTACTCTGCTCTGGCTCACACCGCAGCCGAAACGGTGAATGTCTCAGGAGCCGGAGATAGGTCGGTAGCTATCTAGGGATGGGAATAAACCATAAAATGTATTTTTATCTCCATGAAATGTTGGTTTCCCACACACCCCTCTCTTCCCTCTCCTCAGTCTTGCAGGTGGGATATTGGCTGGTATGTTCCAGAGCAGAGACACTCACAGCTGTGTTAGGATGGGGCTCCTGGCAGCACGCCTGTCACTGGCCTCCCCACATCCCGTCTGCACCACTCTGACCACAGACTCTGTGGACCCAAACAAGGTCCAACCACCCCAATCCTGGCCTCAACCCAACCTCCTGTGGATGGAGGAGTGAAGAAAGATCCATTATTCTAATGTTATTATCTTGTGCAACCATCAACATAACTTTTCAATGTGTAGTTCAGGGGTGTCAAACTCATTTTATCCTAGGGGCTGCATTCGGTCTTCATCGAGGTCCAGAGAGCTGCACTGAAAATTGGTTATAGTTCCTCGCTGTCAAAATTTGCTAAATATTGTCCATCGTTTTGGGAATTTATTATGCTCCCTGACTGTCTAGCTTTTCTTTCTGTGATTGTTTGACACCCCTGGAGCTGTTCATTTGTATACATTTTGTCATAATTTTCAATAAAATACCTTTAATGCTTCGACTTACTATACTACTGTATTTCAAATGGCCTATCATAGGAATGTTGACTGAAAATACAATTAACTATATTTCCCACAATGCACTGTTGATAACATTCTGCGCCGCCGCAGTACGTACTGAATGCTTACTTCATTCACTCCTCCCTATTTTAATGCTAGCTAAAATGGTGGTTAGAGCGTATCTTCTTTACAGATAAAAAAAACAAAACAAGAAAAGGACAAAACATCTATCAAGCCTTTTGAATTATAGTCCAATAATAAGCCTAACATCATCTCAAGTGTCTATACAAATCTGGACAGTTCAGAGACATCAGCAATCCCCGCCCAATTTGGTGTGACTGTCCATTTGGAGTGGAATCCCTGTAATACGTACAGGGTAAGTAGCTAGCTAGTCGAAACTATTATTGTAACTGCTGATAATTTCGTGGTAACATAACATTTAGCTCCGTGGTGCATAAACGAATTTATACAGTTTCTGCCTCAATGCCATCCTTTTGCATTGACGCCTAGCTAGTTGTGGATTTAATGAAATGTCAATGGTTTACAGTGTCTGAGTCTGTTAGCTCGCAACCTAACGTTAGTAGGCCGCAGTCGCTAACTAACGAGCTAACTCTGAATGCCAGCCTAGATTCTGAAGTTAGCTTGTTTGCTAATGTTAGCCTTTTAGCATTTTCGTTGGTTAACAAGCTGTCACTTTGTATTCACACGACAGTGCCTGTCATGTGAACGTTGGGTTTTTACTCAAAGCAAAATGTCAAATGGACTGCATTTTACTCGTTGACTTGAGTCTTACTTATATTTTATTGTTTAGGCACCTGACCGGCTTTTTGCGAGCTTACTAACATATGTTATACTGCGAGCTAACACAGGAGAGAATCATTGCAAACCATTAGCAGCATGCTAACGTTAATTACCTAGCTATTTGGCTTCATAGTATCAGTCATCTGACAATTGCTGCTTATAGTACTTGTACACCTGCATCATTTATTGAGGGGACAGGGGCGTGAATGTTGGCTATGTCCGCTGTAGTTTAGCAACGGATTTAAATATGCGTTTGACCAATTGTATTGGAAAGTACCTAATGTTAGTTTGTTAACTAGTGTTACCCATGGAGCTAACGTTAGCTAGCATGTAGTCTAGCTAGTTTGTCAATGGCCGTTACTAACGTTAATCAGCTAGCTAGCTCACTGGTAGAGTGACTTCCAGTTTGCAATCTACTTCTATTAAAGACCAGCGCGAACTCCTTAACAAACCCCAATATTCAATAGGCCTGGTTTTAAATCAGTCTTTGATCTATTACAGTTGACAGCTACAAGAAGGTACGCCCTCCTACTGTCAAAACATCCCATAATGTGTTTGTGGCTGGCTGTCCTTTCCACAATCTGCTACTTTCGTATCAAGCTGTTGCCAATTGACCTGTAACACAGGCAAAAGTTGGTGATGATCCTCATAACATTCAGCTTAGACTACTAAAATATGAAGACACCAGTACCACTTGTTAAGTGAGCAGATCTGATTTAGGCCTAAGTTTTGCATTGTCACTAGTGTACTATTAATGTTCTCCACTATCCAGATTTCCAATCCAACCTTTTTTATGCGAGTAAAGTATGTCAGATAATGTCTCGACAGGCTTGATGGAAACAGCAGATTTGTTAAACTTTAAAAAAATGTCGACAAAACTAAATAATCTACAAGAGGTGATCTTTTTGTGTTGGTAAAATTAATTATGTGAGAAATGAAGGCGTTTATGTGCAAATATTGATATAACAGCCATATCAAACTAACTTGATGGGAACACATCTCTGGATGGAAAATGCGCACCTTTCTTTTTATGGGGATTTTTGAATATTTGCATGCAAATCTGTTGCCAATTGGATGGAAACCTATCATTTGTTGACCATTTATTTACCTACTTAGAAAATAGTCAAAATAGAGTTTGAAAAGCAGAATTACCTTTCCAGTCTATCCTATCTCATCTGCACATGAAAGTAAATGTCTATTTATTGCTGTACTTTTCGACAATGACTTCCTTTTTATCCATCTCATTGTTTCATGTGTGTGTGTATCGGTTTTATGTTGTCAATGTTTTTAATGTTTATTGTTGAATCCTGACTGCACAACACATTTCCCAATTGGGACAATAAAGATAATTTGATATCTTACTAAAGCTCCCATCCCATACTACGCTCCTCCCTCCCAGCCGTGACACCTGCTCCCTTCACCGTGACATAGGATGTCCCACAGCCCCGAGATGAAGGATGACTCTATGGAGTGCCCTTTGTGCATGGAGCCGCTGGAGATTGACGACGTCAACTTCTTCCCCTGCACCTGTGGCTACCAGATCTGTCGCTTCTGCTGGCACCGCATCCGCACAGACGAGAACGGCCTCTGCCCTGCCTGCAGAAAGGTACGTAATCTATCCTAACCCCTAGCCCTTCTGCTAGCACCGCATCCGCACAGACGAGAACGGCCTCTGCCCCGCCTGCAGAAAAAGGCTGGCTCGGTGGGGTTATGGAAGTGTGACCTACAGTCTTTTCAACCCTGTTCCTGGAGAGCTACCCTCCTGTAGGTTTTTGTTTCAATCCCAGTTGTAACTAACCTGATTCAGCTTATCAACCAGCTAATTATTATAATCGGGTGTGCTTGATTACGGTTGGAACGAAAACCTACAGGACAGTAGCTCTCCAGGAACAGGGTTGGAGAGTACTGATCTAGTATAATGTAATACTACTTTATTCATCCATCAGAGACAGAAGTGATTCTACTCAGCTCCTAACTCTCCCCAGAAGGATATACCTATAGTCTGTACAGGTGAGTTTACCTGTCTATCTGCTCCTACCATCCAGCCGTACCCGGAGGACCCTGCAGTGTACAAGCCCCTGTCACAGGAGGAGATCCAGAGGATAAAGAACGAGAAGAAGCAGAAACAGAACGAGAAGAAGCAGAAGGTGACAGAGAACAGGAAACACCTGGCCAGCGTCAGGGTGGTGCAGAGAAACCTGGTGTTTGTCGTCGGGCTCTCTCAAAGGCTCGCAGATCCAGAGGTGAGACACCTATGAGCTTACTACATTAATATACATTGAGTCTATATTAGATGTTCTTTCAATGACATAGACTGACCAGGTGAAAAGGATGATCCCGTATTGATGTCACTTGTTAAAACTGCCCCATGTAGATCATGGGGCAGCAGGTAGTGGTTAGAGCGTTGGGCCAGTAACCTAAAGGTTGCTAGATTGAATCCCCGAGCTGACAAGGTAAAAATCTGTCGTTCTGCCCCTAAACAAGGCAGTTAACCCACTGTTCCTAGGCCGTCATTGTAAATAAGAATTTGTTCTTAACTGACTTGCCTAGTTTAATAAATAAAATTAATGYCAGGAGACGGGTTAAATATTTTCAAAGCTTTGAGACAATTGAGACATGGATTGTGTATGTGTGCCATTCAGAAGGTGAAAGAGCATGACAAAGTGAAGTGCCTTTGAATGGGGTATGGTAGTAGGTGCCAGGCCAACTGGTTTGTGTCAAGAACTGCAATGCTGCTGAGTTTTTCACGCTCAACAGTTTCCTGTGTGTATAAAGAACAGTCCACCACCCAATGGACATCCAGCCAACACGACACAACTGTAGGAAGCATTGGAGTCAACATGGGCCAGTATTCCTGTGGAACGCTTTCAACACCTTGTAGAGTGTGTCCTGGTGAATTGAGGCTGTTCTGGGGGCAAAAGGGGAGGTGTTCCTAATGTTTGGTATACTCAGTGTAGATATACTATATCAGTATAGGCCAATCAATCAAATGTATTTATATAGCCCTTCTTACATCAGCTGATATCTCAAAGTGCTGTACAGAAACCCAGCCTAAAACCCCAAACAGCAAACAATGCAGGTGTAGAAGCACGTGGCTAGGAAAAACTCTCTAGAAAGGCCAGAACCTAGGAAGAAACCTAGAGAGGAACCAGGCTATGGGGGTTTGGCCAGTCCTCTTCTGGCTGTGCCGGGTGGAGATTATAACAGAACATGGCCAAGATGTTCAAATGTTCATAGATGACCAGCAGGGTCAAATAATAATAATCACAGTGGTTGTCGAGGGTGCAACAGGTCAGCACCTCAGGAGTAAATGTCAGTTGGATTTTCATAGCCGATCATTCAGAGTATCCTGATCTTTTTAGTTTTTGTTAAGGTGGCAAAATTCCAGGAAACTTTCCAGAAATTCCCAATTTCTCTGGAAATTGGGAATCCTACCACTAGGATTTTTGGAAAACCTGGGAAGTTTGTGAGTTTCCTGAATTTGGCATCCCTAGTTGAAGTACCCTTTTTGAGGATTTTCCTCTTGAAGCCTCATCGACTCAGAGGTGAGTCCATCATCAATAGTGTAGGAGACATCTAGGTAATTAGTTGTTTTTAGTATGTCCATATTTTCTCATCTGATTTCAGCTAATTGCCATAGGTTTCTTCTATAAGTAACGTGATATACTATCCCATCCCTTCTACAGTTAACCCATGCATACTTTTTTTTTTGCCTGGGAAATAGTTTTATCGTAGAGTATTTGACGTTCACAGATGCAGGTGGAGATCAAAAGCACTTAGCACATTGATTGGATTTTTTTTTAACACGTCGCGTTAAATCTACTGACGTCCCCGCTCCTCCACTTTGCTTCAGTCATTTTAAAGGGATACTGCGAGATTTCGAGACTTGGYGTTGTATTTCTCATAGAGATGTATAGAGGTCACAATTGTTGTATCTGTCCCATTATGGTGTCTGTGAGCCTGTGGGAAATGCCATTGAGACGGATACAAAGTTGCGATCTCTATACATCTCTATGCTACAATGGGACAGAAAATGAGGAAGTGGATCATCTATTTATTTTTTATGGTTATCACTAAAATGTATGAATTTATAAAATATTGATTACTATGTGTAGATTATTAGCATTAATAAATAACTACCCCAGCTTTACGGTAGTTAGATTTATTTTCCTGCTTTTGAGAGGAGCTGGCTACTGTACCGGGAGACTTCCAGCAATTGCGCTAAACTAACTTCAATCATCTCAACTGCACACAGAGACATAAAAATTGTATCCATGAGTTGTTCACTCCAACCCTGTTCCTGGAGAACTACCATCCTGTAGGTTTTCACTCTAACCCTGTTCCTGGAGAACTACCATCCTGTAGGTTTTCACTCTAACCCTGTTCCTGGAGAACTACGGTCCTGTAGGTTTTCACTCCAACCCTAGTCTAACACACCTGACTCTAATAATTAGTTGGTTGATAAGCTGAATCAGGTTAGTTATAATTGGGGTCTGAGTTAAAACCTGAAGGGGGGGGTTGCTCTCCAGGAACAGGGTCGGTGTGAACCTGCTTTAAGTGGTTGGACAAAGATATTCAGAATTTCATCTCACTATTCTGTTACTTGATCATATTTCTGGTTTACTGACCTAGCTATATTTGTTTTCCCTCAACTGTGTTTATGAAGCTTTGTTTGTGAAAAATGTCTCCATCTCTATTTATTTCTGCACAGGTTCTAAAAAGGCCAGAGTATTTTGGGAAGTTTGGGAAAATACACAAGGTGGTCATCAACAACAGCACATCATATGCAGGTTCACAGGTAAGAACTGGTTCTGTGTGGCTCACTTGGGTTGGCAACGGGGAACAGTCGTGGGTTCTATCGCCATAGGGATCACATACTAAAATATATACAGTACCAGTCAAAAGTTTAGAACACCTACTCATTTAAGGATTTTTCTTTATTTTTTACTATTTTCCACATTGTAAAATAATAGTGAAGACATCAAAACTATGAAATAACACACATGGAATCATGTAGTAACCAAAAAAGTATAAAACAAATCAAAATATATTTTGTATTCTTCAAAGTAGCCACCCTTTGCCTTGATGACAGCTTTGCACACTCTTGGCATTCTGTCAACCAGCTTGACCTGGAATGCTTTACCCACAGTCTTGAAAGGGGTTCCCACATATGCTGAGCACTTGTTGGCTGCTTTTCCTTGACTCTGCGGTCCAACTCATCCCGAACCATCTCAATTGGGTTGAGGTCGGGTGATTGTGGAGGCCAAGACATCTGATGCAGCACTCCATCACTCTCCTTCTTGGTCAAATAGCCCTTACACAGCCTGGAGGTGTGTTTTGTGTCATTGTCCTGTTGAAAAACAAATTATAGTCCCACTAAGAGCACACCAGATGGGATGGCGTATCGCTGCAGAATGCTGTGGTAGCCATGCTGGTTAGGTGTGCCTTGAATTCTAAATAAATCACTGACAGTGTCACCAGTAAAGCACCATCACATCTCCTCCTCCATGCTTCACGGTGGCAACCACACATGCGGAGATCATCCATTCACCTAATCTGCGTCTCACAAAGACACGGCGGTTGGAACCAAAAATCTACAATTTGGACTCATCAGACCAAAGGACAGATTTCTACCGGTCTTAAGTCCATTTCTTTTGTTTCTTGGGCCAAGCAAGTATCCTTCTTATTGGTGTCCTTTAGAAGTGGTTTATTTGCTGCAATTTCTGAGGCTGGTAACTCTAATGAACGTATCCTCTGCAGCAGAGGTAACTCTGGGTTTTCCTTTCCTGTGGTGGTCCTGATCAGGGCCAGTTTCATCATAGCGCTTGATGGTTTTTTGCGACTGCACTTGAAACGTTCAAAGTTCTTGAAGTTTTCAGAATTGACTGACCTTCATGTCTTAAAGTAATGATGGACTGTCCTTTCTCTATACTTATATGAGCTGCTCTTGGCATAATATGGACTTGGTCTTTTACCAAAGAGTGCTAACTTCTGTATACCACACCTACATTGTCACTCAACTGATTGGCTCAATGCATTAAGAAGGAAAGTCCACAAATTAACTTTTAAGGAACACCTGTTAATTGAAATGCATTCCAGGTGACTACCTCATGAAGCTGGTTGAGAGAGTGCCAAGAGTGTGCAAAGCGGTCATCAAGGTTACTTTGATGAATCGGAGATTTAACACTTTTGGTTACTACATGATTCGATATGTGTTATTAAATATTTTTGATATCTTCACTATTATTCTACAATGTAGAAAATATAAAGAAAAACGCTTGAATGGGTAGGTGTCCAAACTTTCGACTGGTACTGTACATACTCACTGTACTGTCAATTACTTTGGAGAAAAGTGTCAGATCATAAAAAGTGGGATTGAATTTAAAAGCAGGTGGGTTCCTCTCAAATGTAAATAGTCAGGTTGTTACACACACTACATCTCTAATAAAAAGCAGTGTGTTTTCTTACGACCTATTCTGAATATTATTATTATAACTTTTCTGATCCACAGGGTCCCAGTGCCAGTGCCTATGTCACCTATATCCGCTCTGAAGACGCCCTCAGAGCAATACAATGTGTAAACAATGTAGTGGTGGACGGCAGAACACTCAAGGTGACCGAAACAGACATTCAGGGCCAGTTTCTTGGACACAAATTAAACCAAATTCTGGATAACAATTCTCAATTGAGAAATTCCATTGAAGGTGCTTTTTAGTCCAGGACTATGCTTAATCTGTCTGGGAAACTGGTCCTAGACGTAACTGTTGACTTATTGTAAGGAACGTTATCAAATAAAGTACTGTCTTAAATGCTATATGACCTTTGTCTTATATGTAATAATATGATTTAAAGGGCAACAACTGAAGAGAACATTCATCAACACATTTTTCACTCATAATATTTTTTTTAAATGCAGGCTTCTTTAGGTACAACAAAATACTGCAGTTACTTCCTCAAAAGCATGCAGTGTCCCAAACCAGACTGTATGTATCTACATGAGCTGGGGGACGAGGCAGCTAGCTTTACTAAAGAGGAGATGCAGGTAAAAAAAWATATATATTCTTCCTGTGTGATTTGTTGGTGGGTGAATAGAGATGCCTAACAACTTTCTCTTGACTTCATGTAATGTTCTTGCCTGTGTGTATACCTTGTCCCAGGTTAGATCTGGTTCTTTATTTCCTCTTGGATGTTTTAGTATCTGCCTTTTCAACCATGTTCTTACTTCAAGTGACTTTGGACCTCAGCGTTAATGTTATTTGAAGCTAGCCTGGTCCCAGATCTGTTTATGCTGTATAGCTGATTCCTAATGTCGTTGTCATGCTAGATCTGGGTCTAGGTGGAAGCTGCGACACAGTTGAATTGAGTAGGTGTCTGTGGTGAACAGTGGGAGCGTTGTGTGTTATGATTCACTGCTTAAATTACTTAACGTTACTATGTTTGTCCTTAGGCCGGGAAACACCAAGAATACGAGCAGACACTACTCCAGGACCTCTACAAAATGAACCCCAGCTTTCTACAAACGTCAACGTGTGCAGGGGAAAAGTCAAAAAGCAGATCTTCAAATTCTACACAAAGGTATGTTTGGTATTTTGGCTCTCCCCTACAGCAAATATTTGCCCTGGAGGCTGTGGCACTAACCACTTGACCACCTGAGGCTTCTATCGATTTCGACCACACAACATCTCTTTATTGGATGTTTGTCCATCTATCACAACAGACCCAACAATGGCAAAGATGGGTGGCCGATTCTATCGCAGTACGGTGGCAAACTGGCCAATGGCCTGTCGGAGGACAGGAAGTCTCCTCCGCTGCTAGACTGCTGCCTGGACCCAGAGGGCATGACCTCCGATGGGTTAGGACTTGGCCTGGGGCTGGACACCGAGCTGGGGATGGGGTCTGGTCAGGGTGCTGCCCTGTCCCCCTTCTCCTCTAACTGTGACAGCAACAGGTAATATGGAACAGGGCTTCTCAAACTTTTTGGGTCATGGACCACTTTTGTGATAGCACCCCCTCATAATCAGAACATTACTCGAGTGCCATTTAAAAAAAATAGCCTACAAGGAATTTTACTATGACATCTGCATTACATGGCCAGACGAACCAATTCTCAGCCCAGAGGAAGGAACATTTTAAAAGGCCCGCATTTTGGCATCGGAGAGAAAATATTTCAGATTTAAAGCGAATTTTCCGTAATTCTACACTTTTTGGTCATGGGGCAGGTATTATTATAATTTTTTTCAGCTGTCAAGCTAATATCCTACAATTCTACACATTTTGCCATGAGGCAGAGAGAACTTCGCAGTTTTTAAAACTTAAATTACAGTGCAGTAAATAAAAATTGGGGGAGGAATAGTATTGAGTTGAAAAATGTATAATTGGAGTGCTGTGGATACCAATATGTCTGTGAGCCTCCGAGGCCCATGTTGCCCATGTATGTTGAACATAAATGATAGATTAATAATATTACACTTTTTAAATTTATTCCATGGATCCCTTGGCCAAAATTCTCTTTTGTAATATTCATTAAATAAATTGTGTGTGGGGATAGGTGGATGCATATAGATCGAGAGATCTGGCCACAGACCCCCTGCAGTACCTGGATCCCACTTTGAGAACCCCTGTGCCTTCAGAAAGTATTCATACCCCTTGACTTATTCCACATTTTTGTTGTGTTACAGCCTGAATTCAAAATGGATACTCCATTGTGACAATGAAAACAACATGTTTTTAGAAATTGGTGCAAATTTATTGAAAATAAAATGCATAAATATCTCATTTACTTAAGTATTCACACCCCTGAATCATCTTTGGCAGTGATTTACAGCTTTCTTGGTCAATCTCTAAGAGCTTTCCACACCTGGATTATACACTATTTGCCTATTTATTATTTTCAAAATTCTTCAAGCTCTGTCAAATTGGTTGTTGATCATTGCTAGACAACCATTTTCAGGTTTTGCCATGGATTTTCAGGTAGATTTAAATCAAAACTAACTCGGCCACTCAGGAACATTAGCTGTTTTCTTGGTAAGCAAATCCAGTGTAGATTTTGCCTTGTGTTTTAGGTTATTGTCTTGCTGAAAGGTGAATTCATCTCCCAGTGTTTCGTGGAAAGCAGACTGTACAAGGTTTTCCACTAGGATTTTGCCTGTGCTCATCTCCGTTCCGTTTTTTTTTTTTTTTTTTTTTATCCTGAAAAACTCCCCATTCCTTAACGATTACAAGCACAGCCATAACGTTATGCAGCCACCATGCTTGAAAATATGTAGCGGTACTCAGTAATGTGCTCTATTGGATTTGTCCCAAACGTAACACTTTCTGTTCAAGACAAAAACGGGAATTGCTTACCACATTTTTTGTTGTTGTTGCAGTATTACTTTAGTGCCTTATTGCAAACAGGATGCATGTTTTGGAATCTTATTTTTTCCTGTACAGCCTTCCTTTTCACTCTGTCATTTAGGTTAGTATTGAGGAGTAACTACAATGTATGTTGTGGATCCATCCTCAGTTTTCTGCTATCACAGCCATTAACCTCGTGGTGAAATCCCTGAAATTGAGGCATTGGAAAACCTCCCTGGTCTTTGTGGTTGAATCTGTTTGAAATTCACTGCTCAACTGAGGGACCTTACAGATAATTCTATGTGTCTACAGAAATTAGGTAGTCATTCAAAAATCATGTTAAACTCTATTGCACACAGAGTCGATGCACCTTATTATGTGACTTGTGAAGCACATTGTTACTCCTGAACTTATTTAAGCTTGCCATAACAGAGTTTGAATACTTATTGACTCAAGACATTTTAACTAAAATATTTTTTTATTAATTTGTAAAAACATTATTCCACTTTGATTATGGGTTATTGTATGTAGGCCAGTGACCCCCCCAAAAATCTACATTTGATCAATTTACAAAATGTGTAAAGTCATGGGTGAGACTACTTTCTGAATGCGCTGTAGAAGAATAAGACTTTATTAGTCCATTTTACAATGACAACAGAAATGTTGACATGTCACAGGCAATATATACTGCAGGGTTAAACCAAGCTTACTGAGAAGGCAGGCAGTACTATTCTGTACTGCATGGTTACACATTCACTATAGTTGCTGGAAATGTGCTGAAAAGGGCTGTGTGAACAGAGAATCCAAGCCAGCCTAGTTTGGTTCAGGTCAGAACAATAGAGTGAAAAGGTTATAACGCACAGGCCAAACTGGTCTCCTTTTGGTCCGTTTTAAATGCTGGTGGTGGGCCATGAAGATCATAGTCTGTTTCTCTTTAGTCCCAGCGACAAACCTCCGGAATCAATAAGTATGGTGAATGGAGAGACTTTACAACAGGTACGAAGACCTTTACTAATGACTTAATTTCACTTGTAGAAGTACAGAAATATGTTTTTTTAAATGTGTTTTCAAGATTTGTGTATAGATAATTACTATATTACATGAAGAACATATTGACGTTATTTAGGGAAATGATTGTTAAGTATATACAGAGTATACAGTTTCTTCTGAGCCATTTTCAAATATAGCTGATTATTTCTTACAAATGTTACATTGTCACAGACATTACCAATGTCCCCTCCCCTCTCCAGATGCCTAACAGTGAGTCCCCCTCCTCTCCTCCGGGGCTGACCAGACCCCCCAGCAGTCTGGTGGTTCCTATCAGTGTAGTGGACCTCACCGCCCGCTCGCCCTTCGAGGGGGCTGCTGCAGAGTCCCAGTCCTTGTTCTCAGACAACAGTAATTTCAGACAACCCAACCCCATCCCGTCTGGCCTGCCCCCCTTCCCTAACACACCTAGAGGGGGATCCGACTGGCCCATGACCCCTGAACCACAGAGCCTCTTCGCATCAGGTGGGTTGTGTGGGGTAGACACTGAGACACAAACACTGTTTAGTAGACGATTCTTCCTTTAACAGTGCAGTGTCGCCTCCCGGGTGGCGCAGTGGTCTAAGGCACTGCATCGCTGTGCCACCAGAGATTCTGGGTTCGAGCCCAGGCTCTGTCGCAGCCGGCCGTGACAGGGAGGTCTCATCGCGCACTAGCGACTCATGTGGCGGGCCGGGTGCAGTGCATGCTGTTCAGGTGTACGGTGTTTCCTCTGCCACATTGGTGCGGCTGGCTTCCGGGTTGGATGTGTATTGTGTCAAGAAGCAGTGCTGCTAGGTTGAGTTGTGTTTCGGAGGACGCATGGCTCTCGACCTTCGCCTCTCCCAAGTCCGTACAGGAGTTGCAGCGATGAGACAAGATTGTAACTACTACCAATTGGACACCACAAAATTGGGGATAAAAAAGGGTTAAAAAAATAAAAACTGTGCACTGTCTGCTCCACTGTGTTTCAGCTTTGAAACATAACCACTAGATAAGTTTTCCATGGTTCTCTCCCTTCCCCAGACACAATACCGGTCTCGTCCTCCACAGACTGGCAGGCTGCATTCGGCTTCGGCTCCTCATCCAAGACACAACAGCAGGACGACGACCTAGGCTTCGACCCCTTCGACATCACGCGGAAGGCCCTGGCTGACCTCATAGAGAAGGAGCTGTCAGTCCAGGACCAGCCCAGTCCGCTGGGGTCCCCCGGCCCCTTCAGCCTCCACCACCCCGGGTCACACCACGGCCTTCACGTGCCTCCCTCCAACCCCAACCATTTCCCCAGCAGCATTGGACCTCCACCCCGACTTTCTCAGCTCCACCAAAGGCAAATTTATAGTTCCTTTAGTTTCCCTGGTTCCCAGAGTCAGAGTAGCCATCATGGTGGAAGTCAGGCTGCCCAGGCCGCCACTGCCTCTCGGCATCCCTGGATGGACATGTCTCCCTCGGCACGCAGCAATAATCACCTCTCACACTTGAACCACTCGGCCAACGCTGGAGGGGGACGCGGAAACTTCCTGGACTTGAGCATGCCTCCTCAGCGCCACAGTACAGGGCTGGGAGGGATCCCCATATCAGGTAGGTTGTTATAAGACCCTGGCTCTGTCTTCTGGGAGTGTTGAGGTTAGGAGTCAGTTATGTCTTGTCTCAATTCAGGAAGTAAACAAAACTTGAAATTGGCATTTCAGTTTAAATCCTGAATGGACTGAATTGAAATTCAGTTTACCCCAAACCTGTTTGAGTCATGATTAATACAGTCTGTCCAGTATGACTGTAACAAGCATTGAATGTCAAAACATGTCATCGTTTTGCCTATTTCTTCCATGTTTCCTGCAAGGTCAAAATGACAAATTACATATAGATGTAGTTCTGTGTTTTGGCCACAAGATGGCAGTCCAAAGCCACCTGAAGATGTGGATTAATCAAAAATCTATATTAAATGAAGAAAATCAGCACTGCTTATTTTCTAATTTGTCCGTAATTAAATAAATATGTTCTCTCTCTAGAAAGCAGCTGTTCTATAGACGGCCTCAATGTGAAAGAATGGCAGGCTGGCCTGAGAGCTCTCCTCCCCAACATCAACATCAACTTCGGCGGTCTCCCCAACTCCTCCTCTTCCTCCTCCTCCTCCTCGTCCTCCAGTGTGAACCACATCGGGCGGCCCAACCACCTGGGGGGCCCAGGGGGGCTCCACGGGACAGGGGGACTATCACACAGCCTCAGCTGGGACGGTACGGCCAGCTGGATGGACCCAGCCATCATCACAGGTAGTGAGTAACCCCAGACGTATTTATTACACAGGTACAATACGATGATGATAATGACTTTATTCTGTCATGTATAACATGTAGATATCTAACAACTATTTACATTAACTTATTAAGATAGGTTTGAAAGTGTTATAAGCAGAGTTGGACATGTCATCTTTATTTAGCTAGGATACTCTACTCACCAACAATAGTCACTGTTCTCCAGGGAGATCTGTAGACAGCACTAAAGATACTAAATGGAAGTGCGTCTCCTACACCATGGTTTCTCCAACTGGTTCCGAGGGCTCCCTCTAGGTGCACGTTTTGGTTTTTGCCCTAATCAAAGGCTGATGATGAGTTGGGTATTTGAATCTGCTGTGTGGTGCTAGGGCAAAAACCAAAGCATGCAGAGTTTGGGAAACTCTGTCCTACAGTTCCCACTCACTCACCCATCTCTCTTCTCTCTTCAGGCATCCCAGCCTCGACAGGTAACAGTTTAGACCTTTTCCAAGAGGACCAGAACCCTCCCCACTGGCTCAAGTCCCTCCAGGCCCTGACAGAGATGGACGGCCCTGCCCTGCCTAGCTCCTCTCTCCCCCAGCAGCCCCAGAACCAGCATCACCAGTCCCTCCACAGCCACCACCACGGCCTCCTAGACCAGGCTGCCTCACACCCACACCTCCCCCTCCACCACAGAGCTGGCTCCGGCTGGGCCCCTTACCTTCCCAGCCTGGCCCAACCCACACAGGCCAACCCCAGCCAGTTTCACAGCCCTCCTCCAGGCTTCCAGACAGCCTTCAGACCCCCAGGCCAGAGCGCTACAGAGCTGCTAAACAGCACCACCGCTGGGGACCGACACTAAAGACAGATTACAACAGTGTCCCAACCCGATACAGATACAGTGTACACACACCAATCTGCAGATTATCAAATTATGAAAAATTATTAGCTAACAAAATAACAAGGCTGCTTTCTTTGTCCTTTCAACTTCTATCTTTTTTTTTTTTGAAAACTGACGGCCTGTTTGTTCCTTTGTTTTTTTTTCGTGGCACATGACATGCATTGCTAGGTACCCTCCCTTTTGGTCTGCTACCGACCAAGTCAATGCCTTACTGTGAGCTCCAGTAGTCAGGGGTGTGTTCAGTAGTAGTGAAACATTTTTAAACGGAAAGTGTTTCTTATTGGACAGATAGATCCATGTAGTCCCTGCCGGTTTCACTTCGTTTGGTGCATAATGAATATGACCCAGGTGAATTGTTTGGGATCAGACACTGCTGTGAGCTTCACTTGAGGTCCGTCCTTTATGATCTTGACGAGCACGAAGAACAGGAGCACTGCTAGGTTTGTTGACACCAAAGTCGATAACTACAAACGGCACAGGAAACAAGACTAACGTGGGTAATTTTATGAAGTTAACTCGTGATTAAATATGAAGTGGGTGAATGAAGTGAAGTCACGATTACTCTTTTGAGGATGAAGCAACAAAAGGAATGGAAAATCTGCTCTTAAAGCTTTGCCCCAAATACCCTCATCCTCCCCACTTTCAACAGAACAGGAGACCTGAATGAAACTTTACGCTCCCTCGCTGCAGAGAAACCCTGGAGTGGTTAACTTTGGGCATGTGAGAAAATGCCTCAGTTTAACAGTTTAAGAGGTACGGTTGAGAATCTTTAGAGAAGTATTGTTGAGGGACTTGTTGTAGTTGGTTCAGATGACATGAAATTCTGCAGACAGAGATGGGCAGACTAAGACGTTAGGAGGGGTGAGTTAAGGGCACAGGCAGGCTATACATGCTACGGTTGCCATGTTAGACACACGGTCACAATGGTGACGTTCCAGGCCGACTAGATTGTAGTAGTGCTGCACTCAATGCAGCAACCAATGATCGGCCTTTGAAGTCGGTGTCAGACTGCTATATCATATGTGGTTAGCTGAGAACTGATCAGCTATAGCTGATTTAACTGGTTAGCTGAGAACACCTATCCAGGCGTTGTGAGATCTGGCAGGCGACTGCAATGTAGTTTGCCTGGAACTGGCCGAACCAATGACTTGTCTCATGCAGGTCATTAAAACCAACGTTCTTCCCTTTGGGGTCAGGGGTCATGGTGCCCCATCCTGTAGTAGAGGGAAGATTCAGTTGAACCTCTGTATCAGAGGAAGTAGCACCACCTAACAGGAGGGCTGGCCGACAGGGGTTAAAGAGTCTCGCCACTGTTCTCGGGTCGGAAGAAGAATAGGCCAAGACTCGCGATACCAAACCTCGGCACGTTAAGTGCTAATTCTGGTGAAACAGAGCGGTTGGCGTCGAAGCTAGAACAAAGTACAATATTTAAAGACTGTTGGTAGGGAAGTTACAGGCTAATACTGGGACATCCTGAAATCCAGGATTTGGTCTTATACACAGTGCCACTGTGTGGCACCTCCAGTAGCTTAACCCTTATCAGGAGAACTACCAGAAAGCAGACAAAACAGAGAAATGAAGGGGTTGATGAAAAGGCTTCCAAGATATGCAGGTCAAAACTAATACTAATAAGGGTAGCCAATAGCGTTAAAAGTTTCCGCCTTGTTAGACCGTGAGGGCTTTCAACGAGGCCTTACCATGAATTAATGAGAGGCGCTTGAGTGATTGGCAAGGGAAATAGTGTCACAATGTTCTGATATGTATCTGTATAAAACGTGTGAGAATGGAAATAATGCAATGTGATATCGTAAAGTGCTACAAGACGAGCTGACAAACGACGGCTTGCAATTTAATCCAAGGAGCTCTCTGCCTTTCTCTGGGCCAAGAGAATTAATAACCTCTCCTCCCTTCACAGTCTCTTTCTTTTAGTCTTAACTCATGATCTCTCCATCTTTCTCTCTCTCGCTCTGTTCATCTCTCTCTCTTTCTCCTGCTGTCCCCTATTAAAAACAGTATTCACCAGAAACAAGAACTGATCCAGGAGAAACCAACATACTCAGTCGTACTACCGTGGTTTTAAACATGATGCTGAGTTAAACACTCAGTGAGGAGCTTAAAGGAATTGAACTGTCCTCTGCAGGTCTGGAAAAAGAAACCTTAAATAAAACGAAAAAACTCAGTGCTCCATTTGGCTCTTTTTGTTTCACAGATTCACACTTTGTCACGTTTCCTTGTCGTTAAAGTATTACATTGACTGTTCTTAACTGTCATAACATGTTGATACAACCAGTGTTAAAACTCGTAGGGTCTGTTTCCTGGACACGGATTAAATCCTATCCTGGACTAAAACCCTGTTTCAATGGAGAATGTTCATTGAGCATGCTTTCTACTCCAGCGCTAGACTTGTTCTGCGCCCGGGAAACAGACCCCTAATGTTTCTGATGTAACGTAAGCTTGATCTCCACAGTGCGAAGACCTGCATTTTAAGACCAGTAGAAAATTTGAATGATCTTAAATGTGACACCACAAAAACTCAAGTCAATGAATCGTTACTTAAATGTTAAAGAGAGATTTCAGGACTGTATTTTTACTTTCTCTCCACTAGGGGGCAGAGTGTCTTCACTCTCTGCTGAGGCTCTGCAACCCAAATTTAGGGTGTATCCCAAATGGCCCCCTATTCCCTATATAGTGCACTACTTTTGACCAGGGCTGGCACCCTATTCCCTATATAGTGCACTACTTTTGACCAGAGCCCTGTATTGTACTACAGAGGGAATAGGATGCAGTTTGAGACGGAGACCCTGTCTACCCGACAAAAGTTGGGAGAGCTCAGTGGGATGTTGACGCTCAGGTACTGAAGGTTATCTCTGAGTACATTGTGTCTTCGTTGTTTATCCCCTGTAAAACCCCTGTAATTGTTTTTAAATCTATCCCAACTGATATCAAATTGACATTGTCCTACATTGATTTATTGACTTTGAAAAGCTGGCAGGAGTATGTGGCCAACTAGATGGTGCTCTGAGAGGTAGGGGGTGTGTGTTCTTGCATACTGTATGCAGTCCTCACCCACCTCCTGTGCAGTGCAACCTGGCCCACGCAGCCAGCCAGCCTATGCAGTACTATGTAGATACCTGCAGCAGAATAGCAGTGTACTGCTATAGCTCACTGTCCTGTAGGACCTCTGACAGATTAAAGGTAACAGTGGGGGAACTGATCCTGTGACATCACTACTGTCCAGTTATGTACTGTGGAGACAGAATCACGGTGTGACTTCAACACCTCACGCTGGTAGAATAATGTTTACCTTTATAATTTAATGAATGTCTTTTGTATTAGTTACATAAGGGATAGTCAAGGATATGCTAATGCTTCATGACTTTATAAGAATCCAACACCGATTATTGTTTTACTTCCTGTCTTTCCTGTGAGATCTCACTCCATGCGTTAATTCATGTACTGCGGTGACAAAATTGTAATGTTAGGTTATTCTTCTTGCCTGTGGGTGTTTGATGAATGTCTCTACTGTTCATGAATTAGTTTAATCCAAAGCAAGGTTAAAATGGCATGAATCCAACATTGTCCCTGTTACCTGTGGTCTTCCCAGTGTGATTTATCGAACCCCAGGCTTCTAGAATGTTGTTCTGAACCTTCTTGTTAATCAACGTCTTCCTACGAGTTAAATCTGAAGCAAGTCAGAGATAATCAAGGTTATGCTAATGAATCACAATATGAGAATCCAACCTTGTTCATAAGTTACCTATGGTCTTCCCAGACTGTGTAGCTTAGGCTGGGGCGACTGGAGGTTGGAAATGCCCTCTGAGACAAGTCCCCCGGCCCCCACTGATGCCTGGCCCCTAGGGCCTGCACGGCCGTCCCAGCACTGACCCCACGGACCAGCACAGTCCCCATTGCCGGCCAGGTGCTGAGGAGACACTGCCAGTTAAGAGAAAGGTGAGTCAGTGAATAATGCAGACAGCCAGCAGATTCTGGGGCAGTGACAATGAGTCAGCAACACAGAGGCAGTAGAGGGGGAGGCACTGCTCTCTCTCTCACTACTATGTTGCAGATCGGACACACAGGCACTCACACCACACAGACAAGCAGGAAAATAGAGTGCTTTCACACAGCAAGCACCTCACATACTCATAGCTGAAGTGATATTGCACAATTTATGCCTGATATGTATTTAGGAATTATATATAATTTTTCATAAATGATTTGTATTAAATAAGTATTACTTGTAGGTTAGAATCTGTAGTGGAAACTAAATATAGGTGGTGGGCCACAGGATCAGGAAAGTCAGTGTAGGAAATCCAATATAGGGTGTGTTTGTAAATTCAATCTGGAGTGCCAGAGTGCACTCTAGGTGTTCGTAAATTCAGAGCGTTGTCAGATTGTCCGTTTGTAAATTCAGAGAAGCTCTGGTCGAGGAGTAGGGTTGATCCAAGCGTTCTGACCTCACAATGGCAGTCAAGCACCCAAGCTAACTGGCTAACTAGCTAACTGGCTAACTAGCTAACGTTGGCTAGCTTTCTAGCTACTTCCAGACACAAATGAGAGAACAGCTCACTGACCCTTTTACTCTCCCTAGCAGAGCTGGTTAGGCTGTTTTCATGTTATCCAGAGCATTGGTGATTAACTGCTGCTGCCAACAATTTAATTACGCTTTTTTTTGCAGACGTTTAACTGACATCGGCCATATTCAACGGGTGTTGAGCGTTTGTAAATTCATCAGTTATTCTGTGCTCTGGCACACAGACGAAAGTGCTCTGAAATCAGATTAGATAACCAGAGTGAATTTACAAACACACCCATTGTTTATTTATTTTTTTATATAACTTCTGTGTATGAGTTGGCCAATCAGATTCCTCTAGTTAGCTTTGTCTTGGGCAGGGCCAGGTAGGAAATATGCTATTTTGAGTGGTGAGTACAAGCTGACTACTTTTAACTGTTCAACATTTTTTAAATGATTAACTTATTCATTCCCAGAATTTGCTGAAATGGTTTATTCACGCTAGTTACTGTAGTGCTGCTTGCTATGGGAGTACTACAGGAACAAAGCAGTGGGTGGTAATGCATGTATAACAGTAATGGACATAGTGATTAATCATACTCTAATTATGCCATCGTTGTTAGCATTATTTTGGGGAGATTACAGTTTTTTTGCTGCAGCAAAGAAAAAGCTTCTGATCCTGGAGTTTAGTTGAGTATCAATCAGACACACACACACACACACACACACACACACACACACAGCAGTCACTTAAAATGCTGAAACCCAGGTTTTCCTGCTTCCTGGAGGGACTGCTTGCTGCAGAGTGTGGGGGGAATCTTTCTAGCTGCAGAGTGGAGGGTGTACTCTCTCTCTCTAGCTGCAGAGTGGGGGGTGTTCTCTCTCTCTCTAGCTGCAGAGTGGAGGGTGTACTCTCTCTCTCTCTAGCTGCAGAGTGGAGGGTGTTCTCTCTCTCTCTAGCTGCAGAGTGGAGGTGTCTCTCTCTCTCTCTAGCTGCAAGTGGAGGGTCTCTCTCTCTCTCTCTAGCTGCAGAGTGGAGGGTGTATCCTCTCTCTCTCTCTCTAGCTGCAGAGTGGAGGGTGTATCTCTCTCTCTCTCTTAGCTGCAGAGTGTGAGGGTGTTTCTCTCTCTCTCTCTAGCTGCAGAGTGGAGGGTGTTCTCTCTCTCTCTCAGCTGCAGAGTGGGGGTGTACTCTCTCTCTCTCTCTCTCTCTAGCTGCAGAGTGGAGGGTGTCTCTCTTCCTCTCTCTCTAGCTGCCGAGTGGAGGGTGTACTCTCTCTCTCTCTCTCTCTAGCTGCAGAGTGGAGGGTGTACTCTCTCTCTCTCTCTAGGCGGCAGAGTGGAGGGTGTTTCTCTCTCTCTCTCTCTAGCTGCAGAGTGGAGGGTGTACTTCTCTCTCTCTCTCTCTAGCTGCAGAGTGGAGGTGTTCTCTCTCTCTCTCTCTCTAGCTGCAGAGTGGAGGGTGTACTCTTCTCTCTCTCTCTCTCTAGCTGCAGAGTGGAGGGTGTACTCTCTCTCTCTCTCTTAGCTGCAGAGTGGAGGGTGTTCTCTCTCTCTCTCTCTAGCTGCAGAGGTGGGGGTTACTCTCTCTCTCTTCTCTCTAGCTGCAGAGTGGAGGGTGTACTTCTCTCTTCTCTCTCTCTCTCTAGCTGCAGAGTGGAGGGTGTACTCTCTCTCTCTCTCTCTAGCTGCAGAGTGGAGGGTTCTTCTCTCTCTCTCTCTAGCTGCAGAGTGGAGGGTGCTCTCTCTCTCTCTAGCTCAGAGTGGGAGGTGTACTCTCTCTCTCTTCTCTCTAGCTGCAGAGTGGAGGGTGTACTCTCTCTCTCTCTCTCTCTAGCTGCAGAGTGGAGGGTGTACTCTCTCTCTCTCTCTCTCTCTAGCTGCAGAGTGAGGGTGTACTCTCCTCTCTCTCTCTAGCTGCAGATGGGAGGGTGTACTCTCTCTCTCTCTTCTCTCTAGCTGCAGAGTGGAGGGTGTACTCTCTCTCTCTCTCTCTAGCTGCAGAGTGGAGGGTGATTTCTCTTCTCTCCTCTCTAGCTGCAGAGTGGAGGTGTACTCTCTCTCTCTCTCGTCTTGCAGAGTGAGGTGTTACTCTCTCTCTCTCTCTCTCTCTCTATGCTGAGAGTGGAGGGTGTACTCCTCTTCTCTCCTCTCTCTCTCTCTCTCTCTAGCTGCAGAGTGGAGGGTGTACTCTCTCTCTCTCTTCTCTCTCTCTCTCTAGCTGCAGAGTGGAGGGTGTACTTCTCGCTTCTCTCTCTCTAGCTGCAGAGTGGAGGGTGTACTTTCTCTCTCTCTCTCTCTCTAGCTGCAGAGTGGAGGGGTGTTCTCTCTTCCTCTCTCTCTCTCTCTAGCTGGCAGAGTGGAGGGTGTTCTCTCTCTCTCTCTCTCTCTCTCTCTAGCTGCAGAGTGGAGGGTGTACTCTCTCTCTTCTCTCTCTCTCTCTCTCAGCTGCAGAGTGAGGTGTACTCTCTCTCTCTCTAGCTGCAGAGTGGAGGGTGTATCTCTCTCTCTCTCTAGCTGCAGAGTGGAGGTGTACTCTCTCTCTCTCTTAGCTGCAGAGTGGAGGGTGTTCTCTCTCTCTCTCTCTAGCTGCAGAGTGGAGGGTGTACTCACTCTCTCTCTCTCTCTCTCTCTCTCTCTAGCTGCAGAGTGGAGGGTGTACTCTCTCTTCTCTCTCTAGCTGCAGAGTGGAGGTGTTCTCTCTCTCCCTCTAGCTGCAGAGTGGGGTGTACTCTCTCTCTCTCTCTCTCTCTCAATTCAATTCAAGGGGCTTTTATTGGCATGGGAACGTGTTAACATTGCCAAAGCAAGTGAGGTAGATATTATACAAAAGTGAATAAAACAATACAAATTAACAGTAAACATTACACATACAGAAGTTTCAAAACACATAAAGACATTACAAATGTATATATTATATACAGTGGGGGGAACAAGTATTTGATACACTGCCGATTTTTGCAGGTTTTCCTACTTACAAAGCATGTAGAGGTCTGTAATTTTTATCATAGTACACTTCAACTGTGAGAACGGAATTTAAAACAAAAATCCAGAAAATCACATTGTATGATTTTTAAGTAATTCATTCGCATTTTATTGCATGACAAAGTATTTGATCACCTACCAACCAGTAAGAATTCCGGCTCTCACAGACCTGTTAGTTTTTCTTTAAGAAGCCCTCCTGTTCTCCACTCATTACCTGTATTAACTGCACCTGTTAGAACTCGTTACCTGTATAAAAGACACCTGTCCACCCACTCAATCAAACAGACTCCAACCTCCCCACAATGGCCAAGACCAGAGAGCTGTGTAAGGACATCAGGGATAAAATTGTAGACCTGCACAAGGCTGGGATGGGCTCACAGGACATAGGTAAGCAGCTTGGTGAGAAGGAAAACTGTTGGCGCAATTATTAGAAAATGGAAGAAGTTCAAGATGACGGTCAATCACCCTCGGTCTGGGGCTCCATGCAAGATCTCACCTCGTGGGGCATCAATGATCATGAGGAAGGTGAGGGATCAGCCCAGAACTACACGGCAGGACCTGGTTAATGACCTGAAGAGAGCTGGGACCACAGTCTCAAAGAAAACCATTAGTAAACAACTACGCCGTCATGGATTAAATCCTGCAGCGCACGCAAGGTCCCCCTGCTCAAGCCAGCGCATGTCCAGGCCCGTCTGAAGTTTGCCAATGACCATCTGGATGATCCAGAGGAGGAATTGGAGAAGGTCATGGTGTCTGATGAGACAAAATAGAGCTTTTTGGTCTAAACTCCACTCGCCGTGTTTGGAGGAAGAAGAAGGATTAGTACAACCCCAAGAACACCATCCTAACCGTGAAGCTTGGAGGTGGAAACATCATTCTTTGGGGATGCTTTTCTGCAAAGGGGACAGGATGACTGCACCGTATTGAGGGGAGGATGGATGGGGCATGCATCGCGAGTCTTGGCAACAACCTCCTTCCCTCAGTAAGAGCATTGAAGATAGGTCGTGGCTGGGTTTTCCAGCATGACAA